>NC_069499.1:1268273294-1268435794 GCF_027579735.1 Bombina bombina | reverse complement strand
ACCTAAATTAAATACAATTTAACTAAATTCAAAACAATTAGCTAAATTACAAAAAAAACCCCCACTAAATTACAGAAAATAAAAAAAACAAATTACAAGATCTTTAAACTAATTACACCTAATCTAATAGCCCTATCAAAATAAAAAAAGCCCACCCAAAATAAAAAAAACCCTAGCCTAAACTAAACTACCAATAGCCCTTAAAAGGGGCCTTTTGTGGGGCATTGCCCCAAAGAAAATCAGCTCTTTTACCTGTAAAAAAAAAAATACAAACAACCCCCTAACAGTAAAACCCACCACCCACACAACCAATCCCCCAAATAAAACCCTAACTAAAAAAAACCTAAGCTCCCTATTGGCCCTGAAAAGGGCATTTGGATGGGCATTGCCCTTAAAAGGGGCATTTAGCTCTATTGTGGCCCAAAGCCCTAACCTAAAAATAAAACCCACCCAATACACCCTTAAAAAATCCTAATCTAACCCCCGAAGATCCACTTACCGGGGAGAAGTCTTCATCAAAGCGGCAAGGATGTCCTCAACAAAGCCAGCAGAAGTGGTCCTCTAGACGGGCAGAAGTGGTCCTCCAGATGGGCAGAAGTCTTCATCCAGACGGCATCTTTATCTTCATCCTTCCAACACGGAGCGGCTCCATCTTCAAGACATCCGGCACGGAGCAACCTCTTCCAACGACGACTACGTCCGACGAATAGGTACCTTTAAGTGACATCATCCAAGATGGAGTCCCTTAGATTCCGATTGGCTGACAGAATTCTATCAGCCAATTGGAATTAAGGTTGAAAAAATCCTATTGGCTGATACAATCAGCCATTAGGATTGAGCTTCATCCTATTGGCTGATCCAATCAGCCAATATGAATGAGCTTTGCATTTTATTGGCTGATTGGAACAGGGTTAATAAATTTAATATAGTGGCGGCAACGTTGGGGCGGCAGATTAGGGGTTAAAAAATGTAGGTAGGTGGCGGCGATGTTAGGGACAGCAGATTAGGTGTTAAATTAATATTTTAACTAATGTTTGCGAGGCGGGAGTGCGGCGGGTTTTAGGGGTTAATATGTTTATTATAGTGGTTGGCGATGTCGGGAGTGGGCAGATTAGGGGTTAATAATTTTTATTTTAGTGTTTGTGATCGGTGAGGGGCCTCGGTTTTAGAGGGGTTAATATGTTAGTTTTATGGGTGTTAGTGTACTTTGTAGCACTTTAGCTTTGAGTTTTATGCTACAGCTTTGTAGTGTAAAACTTCATAATTACTGACTTTAAATGCGTTACAGAATCTTGACGGGGGTAGGCTGTACCGGTCACTTTTGGCCTCCCAGGACAAGCTCGTAATACCGGCGCTATGGAAGTCCCATAGAAAAAAGACTATATGCAATTTGCGTAAGTTGATTTGCGGTAAGGCCAAAAAAGTGTGCGGGACAGCTGTACCTACAAGACTCATAATAGCAGCAGTAGTAAAAAAGCAGCGTTATGAGGCTTAACGCTGCTTTTTTACTCATAACGCAAGACTCAGAATCTAGCCGAAATATTTAAAAAAAATATTGAAAACAGAATTTATGTTTACCTGATAAATTACTTTCTCCCAACGGTGTGTCCGGTCCACGGCGTCATCCTTACTTGTGGGATATTCTCTTCCCCAACAGGAAATGGCAAAGAGTCCCAGCAAAGCTGGTCACATGATCCCTCCTAGGCTCCGCCCACCCCAGTCATTCGACCGACGGACAGGAGGAAATATATATAGGAGAAACCATATGATACCGTGGTGACTGTAGTTAGAGAAAATAATTCATCAGACCTGATTAAAAAACCAGGGCGGGCCGTGGACCGGACACACCGTTGGAGAAAGTAATTTATCAGGTAAAGCATAAATTCTGTTTTCTCCAACATTGGTGTGTCCGGTCCACGGCGTCATCCTTACTTGGTGGGAACCAATACCAAAGCTTTAGGACACGGATGAAGGGAGGAGCAAATCAGGTCACCTAAATGGGAAGGCACCACGGCTTGCAAAACCTTTCTCCCAAAAATAGCCTCCGAAGAAGCAAAAGTATCCAATTTGTAAAATTTGGCAAAAGGTGTGCAGTGAAGACCAAGTCGCTGCCTTACATATCTGGTCAACAGAAGCCTCGGTTCTTGAAGGCCCATGTGTGAAGCCACAGCCCTAGTGGAGTGAGCTGTGATTCTTTCAGGGAGGCTGCCGTCCGCAAGGTTCTCATAAGCCAATTCGGATAATGCTTTTAAGCCAAAAGGAAAGAGAGGTAGAAGTCACTTTTTGACCTCTCCTTTTACCAGAATAAACAACAAACAAGGAAATGTTTGTCTGAAAATCTTTAGTAGCCTCTAAATAGAATTTAGAGCCCGGACTAACGTCCAAATTGTGTAACAACCGTTCCTTCTTTGAAAAAGGATTCGGACACAAAGAAGGTACAACTATCCTCCTGGTTAATATTTTTGTTGGAAACAAACTTTCGGAAGAAAACCCGGGCTTAGTACGCCAAAACCACCTTATCTGCATGGAAACACCAGATAGGGCGAGAGAACACCTGCAGAGCAGATAACTCTGAAACTCTTCTAGCAGAAGAAATTGCAACCAAAAACAAAACTTTCCAAGATAATAACTTAATATCTACGGAATGTAAGGGTTCAAAACGGAACCCCTTGAAGAACTGAAAGAACTAGATTTAGACTCCAGGGAGGAGTCAAAGGTCTGTAAACAGGCTTGATCCTAACCAGAGCCTGAACAAATGCTTGAACATCTGGCACAGCTGCCTGTCTTTTGTGAAGTAAAACAGATAATAAAGCAGAGATCTGTCCTTCAGAGAACTTGCAGATAATCCTTTCTCCAAACCTTCTTGTAGAAAGGATAGAATCTTAGGAATTTTTATCTTGTTCCATGGGAATCCTTTAGATTCACACCAACAGATATATTTTTTCCATATTTTATGGTAAATTTTTCTAGTTACAGGCTTTCTAGCCTGAATCAGAGTATCTATTACAGAATCTGAAACCCCACGCTTTGATAAAATCAAGCGTTCAATCTCCAAGCCGTCAGTTGGAGGGAAACCAGATTCGGATGTTCGAATGGACCCTGAACAAGAAGGTCCTGTCTCAAAGGTAGCTTCCATGGTGGAGCCGATGACATATTCACCAGGTCTGCATACCAAGTCCTGCGTGGCCACGCAGGAGCTATCAAGATCACCGAGGCCCTCTCCTGATTGATCCTGGCTACCAGCCTGGGGATGAGAGGAAACGGTGGGAAAACATAAGCTAGGTTGAAGGTCCAAGGTGCTACTAGTGCATCTACTAGAGTCGCCTTGGGATCCCTGGATCTGGACCCGTAGCAAGGAACCTTGAAGTTCTGACGAGACGCCATCAGATCCATGTCTAGAATGCCCCATAATTGAGTTATTTGGGCAAAGATTTCCGGATGGAGTTCCCACTCCCCCCGGATGGAATGTCTGACGACTCAGAAAATCCGCTTCCCAATTTTTCCACTCCTGGGATGTGGATCGCAGACAAGTGGCAGGAGTGATCCTCTCGCCCATTGAATTATCTTGGTCACTTCTTTCATCGCCAGGGAAGTCCTTGTTCCCCTGCCCCCTGATGATTGATATATGCAGACGGTCGTCCATGTTGTCTGACTGAAACCTTATGAATTTGGCCTTTGCTAGTTGAGGGCCAAGCTCTGAGAGCATTGAATATCGCTCTCAGGTTCCAGAATGTTTATCGGAGAGAAGAGACTCTTCCCGAGACCATAGACCCTGAGCTTTCAGGGTTCCCAGACGCGCCCCAGCCCACTAGGCTGACGGTCGGTCGTGACAATGACCCCACTCTGGGTCTGCGGAAGCTCATTCCCTGTGACAGATTGTCCAGGGTACAGCCACCAACGGTGAGTGAATCTCTGGTCTTTTGATCTACTTGAAATCGTCGGAGACAAGTCTGTACTAATCCCCATTCCACTGTCTGAGCATGCACAGTTGTAATGGTCTTAGATGAATTCGTGCAAAAGGAACTATGTCCATCTGTTGCAACCATCAATCCTATTACTTCCATGCACTGCGCTATGGAAGGACGAGGAACAGAATGAAGTACTTGACAAGAGCTTAGAAGTTTTGATTTTCTGACCCTCTGTCAGAAAAATCCTCATTTCTAAGGAATCTATTATTGTTTCCCAAGAAGGGAACTCTTGTTGACGGGGACAGAGAACTTTTTTCTTTGTTCACCTTCCATCCGTGAGATCTGAGAAAGGCTAGGACGATGTCCGTATGAGCCTTTTGCTTTTGACAGGGACGACGCTTGAATCAGGATGTCGTCTCCAAGTAAGGTACTACTGCAATGCCCCTTGGTCTTAGAACCGCTAGAAGGGACCCTAGTACCTTTGTGAAAATCCTTGGAGCAGTGGCTAATCCAAATGGAAGTGCCACAAACTGGTATGCTTTGTCCAGGAAAAAGCGAACCTTAGGAACTGATGATGTTCTTGTGGATAGGAATATGTAGGTACGCATCCTTTAAATCCACGGTAGTCATAAATTGATTTTCCTGGATAGTAGGTAGGATCGTTCGAATAGTTTCCATTTTGCACGATGCGTACCCTGAGAAATTTGTTTAGGATCTTTTAGATCCAAAAATTGGGTCTGAATGTTCCCTCTTTTTGGGAACTATGAACAGATTGGAATAAAATCCCATTCCTTGTTCTCTTATTGGAACTGGATGTATCACTCCCATCTTTAACAGGTCTTCTACACAATGTAAGAATGCCTGTCTCTTTATTTGGTTTGAAGATAATTGAGACCTGTGGGAACCTTCCCCTTGGGGGGGGTAGTTCCTTGAATTCCAGGAGATAACCTTGAGAAAACTATTTCTAGCGCCCAAGGATCCTGAACATCTCTTGCCCAAGCCTGAGCAAAGAGAGAAAGTCTGACCCCCAATAGATCCGGTCCCGGATCGGGGGCTATCCCTTCATGCTGTTATTGGTAGCAGTGGGTAGGCCTTCTTGGCCTGCTTACCCTTGTTCCAGCCCTTGCATTGGTTTCCAGGGCTGGTTTGGGTTGTGAAGTATTACCCCTCTTGTTTAGAGGATACAGAATTAGAGACTGGTCCGTTTCTGCGAAAGGGACGAAAATTAGGCTTATTATTTAGCCTTTAAAAGACCTATCCTGTGGGAGGGGCGTGGCCCTTTCCCCCAGTGATGTCTGAAATAATCTCTTTCAAATCAGGTCCAAATAATGTTTTACCCTTGAAAGGAATGTTAAGCAATTTTGTCTTGGAAGACACATCCGCTGACCAAGACTTTAGCCAAAGCGCTCTGCGCGCCACGATAGCAAACCCTGAATTTTTCGCCGCTAATCTAGCTAATTGCAAAGCGGCATCTAAAATAAAAGAGTTAGCCAATTTAAGTGCTTGAACTCTGTCCATAACCTCCTCATACGAAGATTCTTTATTGAGCGATTTTTCTAGTTCCTCGAACCAGAAACACGCTGCCGTAGTGACAGGAACAATGCATTAAATTGGTTGTAGAAGGTAACCCTGCTGAACAAAAATCTTTTTAAGCATACCCTCTAATTTTTTATCCATAGGATCTTTGAAAGCACAACTATCTTCGATAGGAATAGTAGTGCGTTTGTTTAGAGTAGAAACCGCCCCCCTCGACCTTGGGGACTGTCTGCCATAAGTCCTTTCTGGGGTCGACTATAGGAAATAATTTCTTAAATATAGGGGGGGGAACAAAAGGTATGCCGGGCCTTTCCCACTCCTTATTTACTATGTCCGCCACCCGCTTGGGTATAGGAAAAGCGTCGGGGGGCACCGGAACCTCTAGGAACTTGTCCATCTTACATAATTTCTCTGGAATGACCAAATTGTCACAATCATCCAGAGTAGATAATACCTCCTTAAGCAGTGCGCGGAGATGCTCTAATTTAAATTTAAATGTCACAACATCAAGTTCAGCTTGTTGAGAAATTTTTCCTGAATCTGAAATTTCTCCCTCAGACAAAACCTCCCTCATGGCCCCTTCAGATTGGTGTGAGGGTATGTCAGAACAGTTATCATCAGCGTCCTCTTGCTCTTCAGTGTTTTAAAACAGAGCAATCGCGCTTTCTCTGATAAGTAGGCATTTTGGATGAAATGTTTGCTATAGAGTTATCCATTACAGCCGTTAATTGTTGCATGGTAATAAGAATTGGCGCACTAGATGTACTAGGGGCCTCTTGTGTGGGCAAAACTGGTGTAGACACAGAAGGGGATGATGTAGTATCATGTTTACTCCCCTCATTTGAGGAATCATCTTGGGCAATATCATTATTTGTGGCATTGCTGTCCCTACTTTGTTTGGACACTATGGCACAATTATCACATAAATTTAAATGGGGAGACACCTTGGCTTTCATACATATAGAACATAGCTTATCTGATGGTACAGACATGTTAAACAGGCTTAAACTTGTCAACAAAGCACAAAAAACGTTTTAAATAAAACCGTTACTGTCACTTTAAATTTCAAACTGAAAACACTTTATTACTGAATATGTGAAAAAGTATGAAGGAATTATTCACCAAAATTTCACCACAGTGTCTTAAAGCATTAAAAGTATTGCACACCAAATTTCAGAGCTTTAACCCTTAAATTAACGGAACCGGAGCCGTTTTTACATTTAACCCCTATACAGTCCCAGCTATATGCTTTGCTGAGACCCAACCAAGCCCAGAGGGGAATACAATACCAAATGATGCCTTCTATAAGCTTTTTCAGTGATTCTTAGCTCCTCACACATGCATCTGCATGCCTTGCTCTCCAAAAACAACTGCGCATTAGTGGCGCGAAAATGAGGCTCTGTCTATAACTAGAAAAGGCCCCCATCTGAAAAAGGTGTCCAACACAGTGCCTGCCGTTTTTTCTAAACAATCCCCAAGATATAATAACCATTAATAGTTAGAATCTGCAAAATATGCCTAGCAAAGCAATCGTTTTTAGCCCAGAAAAATGTCTACCAGTTTTTTAAGCCCTTATGAAGCCCTTTATTCTTTTATTTAACAAAGAAAATGGCTTACCGGTCCCCATAAGGGGAAATGACAGCCTTCCAGCATTACATAGTCTTGTTAGAAATATGGCCAGTCATACCTTAAGCAGAAAAGTCTGCTAACTGTTTCCCCCAACTGAAGTTACTTCATCTCAACAGTCCTGTGTGGAAACAGCAATCGATTTTAGTAACTTCTGCTAAAATCATCTTCCTCTTACAAACAGAAATCTTCATCTTTTTTCTGTTTCAGAGTAAATAGTACATACCAGCACTATTTTAAAATAACAAACACTTGATTGAAGAATAAAAACTACATTTAAACACCAAAAAACTCTTAACCATCTCCGTGGAGATGTTGCCTGTGCAACGGCAAAGAGAATGACTGGGGTGGGCGGAGCCTAGGAGGGATCATGTGACCAGCTTTGCTGGGACTCTTTGCCATTTCCTGTTGGGGAAGAGAATATCCCACAAGTAAGGATGACGCCGTGGACCGGACACACTATGTTGGAGAAAAGTCATATTAGGCAAGTTCAAAAACAAATGTGGACCCAAAACTAATGCTCTGCCAAAGTTAGGATTCATGTACTCTCCACAAACAACCTAAAAAACACAGGGTCCAACATTTAACAATAATGAAAATGTATGTATAATAAAGATTGTTATAAAGCATTTCTGTATCTAAGATGAGAGTTAGCAGTGCTAAAACAATCATATTGTAGGATTTAATTAGAGATAATGAATGTAGTGTCAGATCAAAAAAGGGTAAATTGAGCGTGTCAATTTAGGTTTTATGATTGCAAAGCTGCTGTTAAAGGGAAAATGGTATTGTAGTCAAGTCAACAAATAAAAATAATGATGATTCTTCAGTACAGCCTGTTTTCAGTGAGTGGGATTTCTAAATTATCTATACAGATTGTGAAACTGAAAATAGATGGATAGTAATGTTATTAAAGAAGTTAAATAATGACATACTGAAAATAGAGAAAAATCTGTATGATAGATTTTTATTGATTAAAATTTAGATAGAAAGACATACTCATTTTTTAGAGCTGAATTGAATGAAAATATGTTTCAAAGCTGTTTCATTATGTACAACTAAACAATTTATTTTAAATGTTCAAGCTGTTTACTGTCCCTTTAATAACCATCCAGTAAATAAAGAGATATAAACTAAGATTTAAATCATTATGTGAGAAAATTCTGCTAGCTGACATTTGGAGATTACACAATCCAGATAGAAAATATTATACAAATTCAAAAACCGATAATACTTTATCAAGAATACATATGTTTTTGATTTCCCCTAGTTTAATGACTAAAGTCATATGGGCATATTTATCAATGTGCGAGCGGACATGATACGAAGTAGCGTATCATGTCCGCTGCACAACAATAAATGCCGACAGCATACACTGTCGGCATTTATCATTGCACCAGCATTTCTTGTGAACTGCTGGGCAATGCAGCCCCCTGCAGATTCCCCGCTAGCAGGGAGTGTCAATCAACCTGATCGTATTTGATCGGGTTGATTTCTGTCTGCGGCCTCAGAGCAGGAGGACAAGTTATGGAGCAGCGGTCTTTAGACCGCTGCTTCATAACTTCTGTTTCTGGAGAGCCTGAAGGCTCGCCGGAAACAAGGGGCATTAAGCTCCATACGGAGCTTGATAAATATGCCCCATAGAAGCAAATATTGGTATAGCTTTGTTAAATCATGCACCTTTCTCTATTGTCATAAACAACTTGCAAATGGCTTTATACAGCAAGACAATGAAAATACTCCCCACACAATTTAGAGTGCCATAAAACATTTTGAAGTTATGTGCATATTCTAAAAGGGTCAACTGTCAGTGTTTTTTCCCTGCTTTGTTTGCCATGTGCTGCTGGCAGCCATTTTTACTCACCTCTCTCTGCTGACTCTGGTGCATACTGTGTGATGCCTGCTCATTTCCTGCACTTCCTTTTATGGCCCAGACTGGGTGTACATCATCCGTGTGAGACAGGATGCTGTCTCAGAATTGTGATTTCATCACTTATTATTTAAAGGTCCTCTGTTCAGTATGCTTTGCCCTTGCGTTGTCTCAGACCTGTTTGTGAGAGCTCCTGTGTATTACCTGACTGTCTGACATCCCCTCCTGGTTCCTGATCCCTGGCTTGTTCCTGACTCTGCTGTTCTCCTTGTTCCTGATTCGGCTCCGTCTGACTACCCGCTTTGGCTCCTCGACTCGGCTTGTCTGACTATTCGCTGTTGGCTCCTGACTCGGCTCGTCTGACTATTCGCTTTGGCCTCCTGGACTCGGCTCATCTGACTACCAGCTCTGGTTTTGATTCCTGGCTTGTATTATTTGACTTGTGAACTTTTTATTATTTTTTGCTATTAATAAGGTGTGATTATTTTTGCACCTTCTTGTCTCAGTCTGATTCCTGGCACCCTGACATTACGTAAGGGCCCTTGAATCCTGATGTTGCTAATAATTCACCTTTACCTGCTATAATTTCCAGGATGGATGAACAGGATCACCGCTTGGATCAATTTGCACTAGCCCTGCAAAACCCCTGCTGACTTGCACTGCAAATTTGGACAAAGTGTCACCGCAAAGTTATGGACTGCTCCTGTTTTTGCTGCATGCACCTAGTCCTACCCAGGTGCCTGTCTGGTTCTGCACCTCTACCTCAGCGATCCTAATCAGTGCAGAGGGTTTTTGAACCAGGTGGGCATTCTACTTTGAGATGTTACCTCAGGAGTTTCCCTCTGACAAAGCTAAGTGGGATTTCTTATTCTCGCTTACTCTCTGACACAGCTCTTGCCTGGGCTAATCCCTTGTGGGAGACTAAATAAACCGTGATTTCAAATTATCCCTGAAATTTGTGGCCTCCTTTCTGAAGGTGTACTTTGATGTTCTGGCTCGCTCCTCCTCTGCTGCTAAACGACCTCATGTCCTTTCACAAGGTACCTAGATCTGTTGCTCAGTATGCCATCTGAGTTCCGTACGCTTGCCGCAGAGGTAGGTTGGAACAATGAAGCCCTTGTTGCCACCTTCTTTCGTGGGCTCTCTGATGCGATTAAAAACGAAGTTGCTGCCAGAGATTTACCAGAAGATCTCGAGGCATTGGTGTCTTTTTTTTATTCTAATTGGCATCAGACTAAGTGAGAGGTCCTCTTTCAAGGAGCACTTGCGTACGCCTCCTGTTCCGTTGTCTCCTACGTGTTCGTTCCCACCCATGCCTTCCTCTCCTCCCATGCCTCCAGGTCCTGAGTCACCAGGTACTGCTGAGCCGATGCAGTTGGGATTCACGCGTCTCTCCGCGGTGGAGAGGGCCTTTAGGAGGAGGGAGGGGCTCTGCCTCTATTGTGGGTTACAGGGCCACCTTTTGAAGTCTTGTCCTACACGGCCGGGAAATGCTCACACCTAAGGTCCTGTCGGGGGCAGACCTTGGGTGGTTTATACTCGTCCCCGGAACTGCTAAAGGAGAAACCATTGGTCACGGTTGTCCTTTCCTGGGTGGTCTCCTCCTTAGTCACCCATGCTCTTGTTGACTCCGGTGCTGCGGGATATTTCATTGACAGTGCTTTTGTATCAAAGCACTCCATTCCTGTTTTGCCTTTGTCCTTTCCGCTTGCTATTGAGGCCATTTATGGCAGGCCCCTTCTGCCCGCACTCGTTACTCACGAAACTGCTCCGTTATCTATGGCTTTTGGGGCTCTCTATTTTGAAACCATCCAGTTCCAGGTGATAAACTCTCCGCATTTTCCGGTTGTTCTGGGTTATCCCTGGCTCCAAAAGCACCATCCCAGTCTCGACTTGTGCAGGTCCGAAATTTTGTCGTGGTCCCGCAATGTATTTCCACTTGTCTTCGGAAACCAGTTAAAGTCTTGTGCACTTCTTCGGTATCTCAATTGCCAGAGGAGTACCGAGAGTTCCTAGACGTTTTTGACAAGGTGCATGCCGGTACGTTGCCTCCTCACCAATCTTACGTTTGTGCCATAGACCTGCAACCCGGAGCCATTCCTCCTCGGGGCCCGGGATTACCCTTTGTCTGCTGTGGAGAATTGTGCTATGGAGGAGTATGTTGCCGATGCTCTGACGCGGGGGATCATCCGCAAATCCTGCTCTCCTGCAGGGGCTGGCTTCTTCTTTGTGAACAAAAAGGGTGGCGAGTTAAGACCATGCATCGATTATAGGGGTCTTAATTGTCTTACCATTAAGAACGCTTACCCTATTTCGCTCATTACGGAACTCTTTGACCGCCTCAAGGGAGCTACGGTCTTTAGTAAACTTTGAGAAGAGCGTACAATCTTGTTAGGATTAAGGAGGGCCACGAATGGAAAACAGCATTTAACAACAGGAGCGGGCATTATGAGTATCTTGTAATGCCCTTTGGCCTATGTAATGCTCCTGCTGTTTTTCAGGAATTTATTAATGATGTCATACGAGATATGTTGCAACAGTGTGTTGTGGTGTACTTAGACGACATCCTCATACACTCACCCACACTTAAGGCTCATCGTTCTGATGTTACTCGGGTTCTTCAGAGACTATGTGAGAACGGCCTGTTTTGTAAACTCAAGAAATGTGAGTTCCATCAGACTCAAGTAACCTTCCTAGGTTATGTTATCTCCGTTGCAGGGTTCTCCATGGATCCTGACAAGTTATCTGCAGTTCTGCAGTGGCCTCGCCCAGTTGGTCTTCGGTCTATTCAACTTTTTTGGGGGTTCGCCAATTACTATAGAAAGTTTATTAAAAACTTTTCTTCCTTGGTCAAACCTATCACAGACATGACCCGTAAAGAGAATGATCCACTCCATTGGTCACCTACTGCCATTAAGGCCTTTGATAGTCTTAAGACTGCCTTTGCTGCCGCTCCAGTTTTGGCTCATCCTAACCCTATCCTGCCTTTCGTTCTTGAGGTCGATGCGTCTGAGACTGGAGTAGGTGCCCTCTTGTCTCAACGTCCTATGCCTGACAGTTCCTTGCGTGTGGTTTCTTCTCTAAGAAATTGTCTCCAGCGGAGTGCAATTATGATTGAAAATGACAGGGAATTACTGGCCATAATTTTAGCACTCAAGGAATGGAGGCATCTTCTCGAGGGTACTAGCTTGCCAGTGCTCGTTCTTACTGACCACAAGAATTTAACTTATCTATCTGAAGCAAAACGTTTGTCGCCCCGACAGGCCAGATGGGCGCTATTTTTGTCTAATTTTGTTGCGGCCAATCAGTCACTAGCTAGGGGGTGTCAATCAACCTGATCGTATTCGATTGGGCGGATTGATGTCCGTAGCCTCAGAGGCAGAAGACAAGTTAAGGGGCAGTGGTCTTAAAGTGAAGGTAAACTTTGGTGAATGAAAGCCGTTTTTTAAAAATACTATTAAAAACAGGGGCACTTTCATTCATCAAAACTTTTCAATTTTTCTTTTCACAGCCAGAGCAGCTTCCCCTCCTGGAAATCCTCTCTTCACACGTCAGCAATGACTAATCCGGCTTACTTCAATCACGGCTTTCCCCCCAGGGTAGTCATTGCCTGAGGCCATGCTGTGATTGGAGGAAGCCGGATTAGTCATTGCTGAAGTGTGAAGAGAGGATTTCCAGGAGGGGGAAGCTGCTCTGGCTGTGAAAAGAAAAAAACGGCTGCTTTGTAAACTTTGATGAATGAAAGTGCCCCTGTTTTTAATAGTATTTTTATAAAAAACTGGTCTTTCGTTCACCAAAGTTTTACCTTCCACTTTAGACCGCTGCTTCTTAACTCCTGTTTCCGGCGAGCCCTAAAGGCTCACCGCGCAACAGGGGTATTTGGCCCCATTTGGCCATAATAAATTGGCCCCTCTGCCTGAATTAAAAGGGGGTTAATGAGGGTTTAAAAAGAAATGGTTTTGCAGGTAAGCTTTGGCTGCATTTATGTAAATTAGAAGAAGAACACAGCCACATCCAGATTCAAGGTTACACTTTAATAAGGGTTTACACACGCATAATATGAAATACACTTACAAGAAGTGAGTAAAATTAACTGCCCATCAGTTAAAAACTCAGCAGTCTGTTACTGTCTGTACTTCCACAAACTGGATAGGAACACTCCACACAGCAGTCAGCAGCTTAATGTGGATACCCTTTTAGATGTCAATGCCGTCTGTGTTTACTGAGTATATGATCCAGCCAACTATGGAGAAGGGGTTCATACACTGACGGAACACAGGAGAAACTCCTGTTGCAATCCTGTAAACAAACTGTCAATTAATTAGATACATACACCACGCTGTTTCCGTTAGCCACGTCTCCTATGCGTTCCGTCAGCACACCACCCGACTTTCTCAAGGGTTGATAGGTCAATAGTGTGTGAGTGTTTTAGATTGGTTTATATAGCATTGTTGAGCAGCCCCTAACACCACTTCCCATCACAAATCAAAAATGCTGGTATATTGCACTTAATAAATATAAAATGAGTAACGACTTTAACATTTTAAATAAATGTACAATTTACATTCTACCTGTTAGAACAATAGTACTTGCACTGGTGGAAAATAATTCTCATATAGGGGAACTGGCGACTCGGGGTAATTATACCTATCTATGAATAAAACATACAAATATATAAACATGTTTCTATACAAATAAATCACAATGAACACATCATTGAGAGCATATCAAGATCTATAAAACACATATCAATACAACACATATCAAAATCGATATAAAAATATATAACCTGATCCGCGTGATTGGATTGGATAAAGGCCCCCTTATCTTGTATTAGGACTTAATGATATACTCTGCTTCTAAAAATGGGGACATCTAAAAACGATCACCTAAAAAACATGACAGAAAAGTACCGATTGCAAAATGAAGGTAAAAAGTGTTCAGAACATAACCCATCAAGGATAAGCCACTTGTGCAACTTGCTAAATGTGCTAAAAAGGAAACAATGGCCCAGAATACGAGTTTTCGCGTTAGAGGCTATGCGGTGCCTAACGAGCAGTTTTGTCTCACCGCTCACTCTACCTGCAGCGCTGGTATTACGAGTTTTCAGAAACCGTCGTTTAAAAGACAAGAAGTGAGTGTGAGCAAAATTTGCTCATTACCGCACTCCCAATACCAGCGCTGCTTAAGTCAGCGGTGAGCTGGTGGTACGTGCTCGTGCATGATTTCCCCATAGGAAATCAACGTGGATAGCCGGCTAAGAAAAAGTCTAACACCTGCCAAAAAGCAGAGTAAATCTCACTAACGCAGCCCCATTGATTCCTATGGGGAAATAATGTTATGTCTACACCTAACACCCCTAACATGAACCCCGAGTCTAAACACCCCTAAACTATATACCTTATTAACCCCCTAATCTGCCGCCCCTCACACTGCCGCCACCCCTACATTATACTTATGAATCCCTAATCTGCTGCCCCCCAACATTGCAGACACATACATACTATTATTAACCCCTAATCTGCTGCCCCCAATGTCCGCTGCAACCTACCTACATCTTATTAACCCTCTAATCCTGCCTAATCTGGCCCCCCCAACGTCGCTGCCACAATAATAAACACATTAACCCCTAACCCGCCTTGCAAACATTAGTTAAATATTATTAACCCCTAATCGCCTTCCCTAACATCACTGCCACCTACCCTACATTTATTAACCCCTATCTGCCGCCCCCTACGTTGCCCTACCATTATTCTAAATGTATTAACCCCTAAACTAAGTCTAACCCTAACACCCCCCTAACTTAAATATAATTTAAATAAGTCCTAAATAAAATTACTATCATTAACTAAATTATTCCTATTTAAAACTAAATACTTAACCTATAAAATAAACCCTAAGATAGCTACAATATATACTAATAGTTACATTGTAGCTAGCTTAGGGTTTATTTTTATTTTAAAGGCAAGTTTGTATTTATTTTAACTAGGTAGAATAGTTATTAAATTGTTATTAACTATTTAATAACTACCCCTAGCTAAATAAATACAAATATACCTGTAAAATAAAACCTAACCTAAGTTACAATAACACCTAACACTACACTATAATTAAATAAATTACCTAAATAAAATTCAATTACCTAAATTAAATTAGCTAAAGTATCAAAAAAAACAAAAACACTAAATTACAGAAAATAATAAAACAAATTACAGATACTTAAACTAATTACACCTAATCTAATAGCCCTATCAAATAAAAAAGCCCCCCAAAATAAAAAAAAAAACCCTAGCGTAAACTAAATTACCAATAGCCCTTAAAAGGGCCTTTTGCGGGGCATTGCCCCAAAGTAATCAGCTCTTTTACCTGTAAAAAAAATACAAAACAACCCCCCAACAGTAAAACCAACACCCACTACCAACCAACCCCCCAAATAAAATACTATCTAAAAAAAAAACCTAAGTCTCCCCATTGCCCTGAAAAAGGGCATTTGCGATGGGTATTGCCCTTAAAAGGGCAGTTAGCTCTTTTGCAGGCCCAACAGTCCCTAGCCTTAACAATAAACCCACCTAATACACCCTTAAAAAAACCTAACACTAACCCCCTGAAGATCGACTTACTGGGGAGAAGTCTTCATACCAAGTCCTGGCCGAAGTCCTCAACGAAGACAGGAGAAGTCTTCATCCAAGCCAGGCGAAGTGGTCCTCCAGACGGGCAGAAGTCTTCATCCATCCGGCGCGGAGCGGGTCCATCTTCAAGACATCCGATGCGGAGCATCCCTCCTTCATCCGACGACTAAAGATGAATGAAGGTACCTTTAAGTGACCTCATCCCAAGATGGCCGTCCCTTAGATTCCGATTGGCTGATAGAATTTTATCAGCCAATTGGAATTAAGTAGAAAAAAATCCTATTAGCTGATGCAATCAGACAATAGGATTGAGCTCACATTCTATTGGCTGATTGGAACAGGATGAAGACTTCTGCCCGTCTGGAGGAACCACTTTGCCTGGCTTGGATGAAGACTTCTCCCGGCTTCGTGAGGACCCTTCGGCCCGCGCTTGGAAAAATACTTTCTCTTGGTAACGTCGAATTCCAGGGGGTTAGTGTTAGGTTTTTTAAGGGGTGTATTGGAGTGGGTTTTATTCTTTAGGTTAGGGACTTTGGGCCTGCAAAAGAGCTAACTGCCCTTTAATGCAATGTTTCATCCAAATGCCCTTTTCAGGGCAATGGGGAGCTTAGGCTTGTTTTAGATAGTTTTTTATTTGGGGGGTGGGTTGTGTGGGTGGTGAGTTTTACTGTTGGGGAGGTTGTTTGTATTATTTTTTACAGGTAATAAGAGCTGATTTACTTTGTGGCAATGCCCCGCAAAAGCCCTTTTAAGGGACTATTGGTAGTTTAGTTTAGGCTAGGTTTTTTTTTTTTATTTTGGGGGGACTTTTTATTTCGATAGGGCTTTTAGATTTAGAATATCTGTAATTTGTTTATTATTTTCTGTAATTTAGTGGGTTTTTTTTGTACTTTAGCTAATTTAATTTAGGTAATTGTATTTAATTTAGTTAATTTATATTAATTATAGGTAGTGTTAGGTGTTATTGTAACTTAGGTTAGGTTTTATTTTCACTGGTACTTTTGTATTTATTTTAGCTAGGTAGTTATTAAATAGTTAATAACTATTTAGTAACTATTCTACCTAGTTAATATAATTACAACTTGCCCTTGTAAAATAAAATAAAACCCTGAGCTTAGCTAACAATGTAACTATTAGCTATATTGTAGCTATCTTAGGGTTTATTTTACAGGTAAGTATTTATTTTCAAATAGGAATAATTTAGATAATAATAGTAAGGTTTTATTTAGACTTATTGAAATTATATTTAAGTTAGGGGGTGTTAGGGTTAGACTTAGATTTAGGGGTTAAATATATTTGTATAGTGGCGGCGACGTTGGGGGGGTGGCAGATTAGGGGTTAAAAAATGTAGGTAGGTGCTGCGATGTTAGGGATGGCAGATTAGGGGTTAATATTTAATTAATGTTTGCGAGGCTGGAGTGCGGCGGTTTAGGGGTAAATATGTTTATTATAGTGGCAGCGACGTTGGGGGTGGCAGACTAGGGGTTAATAAGTGTAGGTAGGTTTTGGCGACATTGGGGGCGGCAGATTAGGGGTTAATAAATATAATGTAGGTGTCGGCGATGTTGGGGGCAGCAGATTAGGGGTTCATAAATATAATGTAGGTGGTGGCAGTGTCCAGAGCGGCAGATTAGGGGGAAATTTTTTTATTATAGTGTTTGCGATGCGGGAGGGCCTCAGTTTAGGGGTTAATAGGTAGTTTATGGGTGTTAGTGTACTTTTTAGCACTTTAGTTATGAGTTTTATGTTATGGTGTTGTACCATAAAACTCTTAACTACTGACTTTTAAATGCGTTAGGGATCTTGACAGGGTAGGGTGTACCGCTCACTTTTTGGCCTCCCAGGACAGACTCGTAATACCGGCGCTATGGAAGTCCCATAGAAAAAAGACTTTATGAAGTTTATGCAAGTCATTTTGCGGTAAGGCCAAAGAAATTGATGGCGGTACACCTAATCCTTCAAGACTCGTAATACAGCGGGCCATAAAAAAAGCCAGCGTTAGGGACCTCTTAACACTGCTTTTTATACCCTAACGCACAACTCGTAATCTAGCTGAATGTTTTTGGTGAAAATAATCTTACGGATGTGGAATCTAGAGATGTTTGTTCAAGTAACAATTCCAAGGATTTTTTTTTATAAAAAGATAATTCTACAGGCCTATATCTATACTACATCATAAAGGCTGCTAGATCAATGTCAAAATTGAGTCCTTGGGGAGATAAGGGCTCCCCAATTTATAGATCCACTTGGTTTCCACATTGTCTCAATTGTTTGAGTCTAGTACCTTCATCTAAACAATGGGGGTAATCTGTTCCAGAATTTTAATTTTTTTAACCTATCCGGATTTCTATTGTGTTTAATTCTAAAAAGGGTCCCGAAACACTATCATCTAGATTACGAGTCTTGCGTTAGCCTTAAAAGCAGCGTTGAGAGGTCACAATGCTGCTTTTTAACGCCGCTGCTGGTATTACGAGTCTTGAAATGACAGGCTCACCGCTCACTTTTTTGGCCAGACCTCGAAAATACCGCAAATCCACTTACGTCCAATTGCGTATCCTATTTTTTCAATGGGGACTTGCATAACGCCGGGTATTACAAGTCTTCCAAAAAGTGAGCGGTACAGCCTCTCCTGTCAAGACTGGTACACACATTAAAAGTCAGTAGTTAAAGGGACACTCAGGCCTTTATTAAATTTTCATGATTCAGATAGAGCATGTAATTTTTAACAACTTTCCAATTTACTTCCATTAAAAAAAATGTGCACAGTCTTTTATATTTACACTTTTTTTGAGTCACCAGCTCCTACTGAGCATGTGCAAGAACTCAGACTATACGTATATGCATTTGTGATTGGCTGATTGCTATCACATGGTACAGGGGGAGTGGAAATATACATAATTTTTAAAATGTGTTAGAAAGAATCTACTACTCATTTGAAATTCAGAGTAAATGCTATTGTATTGTCTTGTTATCTTGCATTTGTTGATTATGCAAATCTGCTGTGTTTACTGGTCTTTAAGAGTTTTATGGGCTAACGCCGTAGCATAAAACTCTTAACTAAAGTGCTAAAAAGTACACTAACACCCATAAACTACCTATTAACCCCTAAACCGAGCCCCCCCCCCACATCCCAAACAATACAAAAAAAAATGTAACCCCTAATCTGCCGAAGCCGGACATCGCCACCACTATAAAAAAATATATTAACCCCCTAAACCGCCGCCCCTCCCGCATCGCAAACACTAGTTAAATTTTATTAACCCCTAATCTGCCGTACCTAACATCGCCGACACCTACATACATTTATTAACCCCTAATCTGACGCCCTCAACGTCACCGAAAACTATATTAAATGTATTAACCCCTAAACCTAAGTCTAACCCTAACCCTAACACCCCCTAACTTAAATATAATTTAAAAAATCTAAATAAAATTACTACAATTCACTAAATTATTCCTATTTAAAACTAAATACTTACCTATAAAATAAACCCTAAGATAGCTACAATATAACTAATAGTTACATTGTATCTAGCTTAGGGTTTATTTTTATTTTACAGGCAACTTTGTATTATTTTAACTAGGTACAATAGTTATTAAATAGTTATTAATTATTTAATAGCTACCTAGTTAAAATAAAGTCAAATTTACCTGTAAAATAAATGCTAACCTTAGTTACAATTACACCTAACACTACACTATAATTAAATAAATTACCTAAACTAAATACTACTAAATACAATTCAAAAAAAATTATCTAAAGTACGAAAAAAACCCCCCCACTAAATTACAGAAAATAATAAAAATAATTACAAGTTTTTTAAACTAATTACACCTAATCTAATCCCCCTAATAAAATAAAAAGCCCCCCAAAATAAGTCCTACCCTATACTAAATTACAAATAGCCCTTAAAAGGGCCTTTTGCGGGGCATTGCCCCAAAGTAATCAGCTTTATTACCTGTAAAAAAAAGTACAATACCCCGCCAACATTAAAACACCCACCACCCACACACCCAACCCTACTCTAAAACCCCACCCCAACCCCCCCTTAATAAAACCTAACACTAACCCCTTGAAGATCACCCTACCTTGAGAAGTCTTCACCCAGCCGGGCCGAAGTCCTCAACAAAGCTGGGCACAAGTGGCCCTCCAGACGGGCAGAAGTCTTCATCCAAGCCGGCCAGAAGAGGTCCTCCAGATGGGCAGAAGTCTTCATCCAGACGGCATCTTCTATCTTCATCCGGCGTGGAGTGGGTCCATCTTCAAGACATCCAACACGGAGCATCCTCTTCTAACGAAAGTCCAACTGAAGAATGAAGGTTCCTTTAAATGACGTCATCCAAGATGGTGTCCCTTGAATTCCGATTGGCTGATAGAATTCTATCAGCCAATCGGAATTAAGGTAGAAAAAATCTATTGCTGATGCAATCAGCCAATAGGATTGAGCTTGCATTCTAATTGGCTGATCCAATCAGCCAATAGAATGCCAGCTCAATCCTATTGGTTGATTGGATCAGCCAATAGGATTGAACTTCAATCCTATTGGCTGATTGCATCAGACAAAAGGATTTTTTCTACCTTAATTCCGATTGGCTGATAGAATTCTATCAGCCAATCGGAATTCAAGGGACGCCATCTTGGATGACGTCATTTAAAGGAACCTTTATTCTTCAGTTGGACTTCGTTGGAAGAGGATGCTCCACGTCGGATGTCTTGAAGATGGACCTGCTCCGCGCCGGATGGATGAAGATAGAAGATACAGCCTGGATGAAGACTTCTGCCCGTCTGGAGGACCTCTTCTGGCCGGCTTCGATGAAGACTTCTGCCGTCTGGAGGACCTCTTCTGGCCGGCTTCGATGAAGACTTCTGCACGTCTGGAGGACCACTTTGCCCGCTTCATTGAGGACTATCGGCCCGGCTGGGTGAAGACTTTTCAAGGTAGGGTGATCTTCAAGGGTTAGTGTTTAGGTTTTATTAAGGGGGGATTGCGGAGGGTTTTAGAGTAGGGTTGGGTGGTGGTGTGGGTGGGGGTTAAAATGTTAGGGGGTATTGTCTTTTTTTTTACATGGTAATGGAGCTGATTACTTTAGGGCAATGCCCTGCAAAAGGCCTTTTAAGGGGCTATTTGTATTTAGTATAGGGATAGGACTTTTTTAATTATTTTGGGGGGCTTTTAATTTTATTAGGGGGATTGGATTAGGTGTAATTAGTTTAAAACTTGTAATTATTTTATTATTTTCTGTAATTTAGGTGTGTTTTTTTCTACTTTAGATAATTATTTTAAAATTGTATTGAATTGTATTTAATTTAGTTAAATTTATTTAATTATAGTGTAGTGTTATTGTAATTGTAACTTAGGTTAGGATTTATTTTACAGGTAAATTTGAATTTATTTTAACTAGGTAGCTATTAAATAGTTAATAACTATTTAGTAACTATTCTCCTATAGGCTAAAATAAATACAAAGTTGCCTGTAAAATAAAAATAAATCCTAAGCTAGTGTCATGTCACCAGGAAAATAAAAATAGATTTGTAGCTTTTTTCCAATATTTAACAAATATAGTTTTGAATAAGTTAAACTCATGGAATAAAGCAACTTAATATTAGTAATTGATAAATGATTTGTGTAAATAAAAAAATAATACAGAGTGGAAAATCTGAGAAAAAAGATTCTTGGAGTAAACTCACTCAGAAATAAGATTTGTCTTACAAGAGACAGACTGTATTAATGACAAAAAATAATACACTCTGTGCGCACAAGGAGAAAAATAGGAGACAAAAATGGTAAGCAAAAAGATAGAAAAAAATATGTATCCGCTAATTATAATATGTAAACTTGAATTGACAAAATATACTTTGTAAGTTAATAAGATAATCTTACTTGAGGCAAAAACAGTTTATTGAGCTTGAGGAAGTTTGTACCTGATCGCGAGACTGAAATGTATCGAAGTCACAGCTGGAAGCAGCGTTATTGATTAGGCAGCATTCACTGAACAGGTCAGAGAGGAGGAGGCTGCAAGATGCGAGTGCTGTACGGATCTGTGATACAGCGTGTGAGATGACGTCACAGATTCAGGCTATAGATTACGGCAAGGATAAATACCTTGGAGAAGTAAGTTTTGGAAGATATAATCACTTGAGATACACTTTGAAAGTGGAAAACTTGATCCAATGTAGATGATTCTCAAAAATTAGTTAAAGGCTTGAGAGAGTAGAAAACGGAGGAACAGAAGTTCTTCAGAAACACAACTTCAATAATCAAGCATTAAAACAGGTGTGTCTGATATCCTTTTAATAGGTGAATAGTAAAGGTGGACAAAGGGATTTAAGGTGGAATCATGACAGATCCCCCGTCTCAAGGCGGACCTCCTGGGAGCAGAGACCCAGGTTTGGAAGGGTTGTGAAGAGTGAAATTCACGTAAGAGCTCTGGAGCCTGAATATCACGTTAGGGAATCCAAGAGTCATCTTCAGGACCATATCCAACCAACGGACCAGATATTCAACTCGTCTCCAACGGTTGCGGGAATCCAAGATCTTTTCCACCTCGAATTCAGACTGATCTGCACACAAATCCGTATCAGAGGAATCAGTCCCGGGTAGTGAGTCTAATGTACCAGAATAAGGTTTCAAGAGAGACACATGGAAGGGAAGGATGAATCCGTAGATGAGCTGGCAAATGGAGAACGACTGCATTAGGATTTAGGATTTCTTAATTTTGAAGGGACCTATAAATTGATTTGCCAATTTTTTGCAGGGAACTTTCAGTTTTTATATTTTTCGTGGATAACCATACACGATCTCCAGGTTTATATGATGGGGGGTGGTATATGTTTCTTGTCAAAATAAAACTTTTGTTTATCTTTTGCATTCTCCAGATTGTTTTTTCAGTAAAGGTATGGAGGTTTTTCAGTTCAGTAATATATTCGACAGCATAGGGAGAAGATGAGGTGATGTTAGAAGTGGGGTATTGTTCTCGGAGTGATAACCATAAGAAGCAAAAAATGGTGTGTCATTTTAGTTAGAAGTGTTAATCGAATTATTATAAGCGAATTCCGCCATTGGTAGCCAGTCTGACCAATCATCTTGAACTTGAGATATATAACACCGAAGATACTGCTCTAACGTTTGATTTAGTCGTTCTGTCAAACCGTTAGATTGCGCGATGAAAAGCTGTTGTGAATCTGGGAGTGATCTTCAATAGACGACACAATTCCCTCCAGAATCTGGAGGTGAACTGAGTTCCCCTATCTGTAACTATTGAAAGTGGTAGACCATGTAATTTTACGATATGGTTGATGAAACAGGTAGCAGTGGTTGTTGCAGAGGGGTATCTTCTTAAGTGGAATGAAATGTCCCATACGAGTAAGGTGATCAACGACTACTAGGATACAGGTATAGTTCTTCGAAGGTGGTAACTCTACAATGAAATCCATTGATATCATATGCCAAGGGAGTGTCAGGTATTGGCAGAGGAGTCAACAAACCGAATGGTTTATGCGAAGGTCGTTTGGTCGGGAACAAACTTGGCAGTCAGTGATATGGCTACAAATATCTTGTTCATTTTCGGCCACCAATATTCTCTATTCAACAATTCATGGGTTTTAGTAATACCCGGATGTCCTGCTAATGGAAGATTATGGAAATGATGAAGTAATTGTTTTCTTAATGTTGGTGGTACATACAGAAGTTTGTGATAATGATATAAACCATTCTTAGAATCTTTAATACAGATTGAAGGGGATTGTGGAATCTTTGAGTTGAGCATTTAGTAGATCAGAATGGAATGAGGTAATGGAGGCTAAGAATCTGTGAGTGGGTATGATATTTTGTGCCTCTTCCTTTTCAGGTACATTCTGAAAAGTTCTGGATAGAGAGTCTGCTTGAGTGTTTTTTGATCCTGGATGGTAGTGGATGAGAATAGTTAAAAGCGATCTAGAAAAAGGGACCATCGGACCTGACGGTGAAGATAAAGTTTTGTTTTTCTTTAGGTACTGTAGATTCTTGTGATCTGTAAGTACTAAAAAGGTTTGGGATGTGCCTTCAAGAATATGTCTCCAATGTTCCATGGCAACTTTTATTGCCAAAAGTTCTAGGTCACCCACAGAGTAATCCCTTTCTGCTGGAGTCAAGAGTCGGGAATAAAAGGCAACAGGATGGTTAACTTGTGATCCAATGCGTCGTTGAGACAAAATTGCCCCAACACCAACATTTGAGGCATCAACTTCTAAGGTAAAATCTGCATCTGGATCAGGGAAGCTGTAAGATGGGAGCTGAAGTAAAACATTTTTTCAGATGTTCGAAAGCTTCTTGTGCTTCAGTAGTTCCAACAGAATTTAATTTTTCCTGTCAATTTAGTTAAGGGTTGGACTATGGAAGAATACCCCTGAATAATTCTTCTGTAAAAATTGGAAAAACCAAGAAACTTTTGGAGAGATTTAAGTTGGTAGGGACAGGCCAATCAAAACAACCTTTATTTTGTCAGGATCCATTTCTATGCCAGTTGGGGAGATGATGTAACCCAGAAATTTGATTGTCTTTACATGAATTGACATTTTTCTAATTTTGCATAAAGGATTATGCTCTCTTAACCTCATTAAAAACCCATCGTACGTGTTTGATGTGATCAGTTATGTTCTTAGAATAAATTAAAATGTCATCTAGATATATCACTACGCAGATATCTAATAAATCCTTGAATATCTCATTTATTAAAAAACTGAAAAGGTTGCTGGAGCATTTGTCAAGCCAAAAGGCATGACATTGTACTGATATAAGCCATAACGAGTTTTTAAAAGCTGTTTTCCACTCATCCCCTTTCCTTATGCGTATGAGATTATACGCACCTTTCAAATCTAGTTTGGTAAAGATTTGAGCATCAGTTAATCTTTCTAAGAGTTCAGGGATGAGTGGAAGTGGGTAGCGATTCTTTACTGTTAATTTCATTAAACCCCTGTAATCTATAATAGGACGTATAGTACCGTCTTTATTGGTCACAAAAAACATTCCAGCTGCTGCTGGAGAAGTGGAAGTGGATATAAACCCTTTTCCTTAAATTTTCATCGAGATATTCTCTAAGGTATTGTAATTCTTTATTAGACATAGGATATATTTTACCAAAAGGTATGGTGGTATTAGGTTTAGTGTCTATAGGACAATCGAATGGGCCTATGTGGTGGTAGATTTTCTGCCTCTTTAAGATTAAACACATCTGAAAACTCAAGGTATTCTGGGGGTAGTTGAAGGTTGTATGTGGTTTATAGAGATTGTAGGATAACAAGTATTGGTACAGTACTGAGATGTATATTGTATATTATTGGTTACCCAATCAATACTTGGATTATGCAGCTGCAAACCAAGGGTATCCTAAAATGATAGATGGATAGAGTTAGGTAGTATATCGAAGGTGATATATTCAGTATGTCCATTACCTGTTGTAGTGAGTAGTGGAATAGTGTGGTGTGTTATTGGACCTTTTAAATGAGTGGAACCATCAATAACTTTAACAAGAATAGGGAATTGCTTTAACACTCTGGGTTATTTTATTTTTTGTAACATAAGTTTGATCCATGAACATGCCAAACGCCCCCTGAATCTATCATGGCCTCATTCAGCAGAAGATGTTGATCCCACTGCAAAGACAATGAAATGGTTAAGTGTGATATCATTTTAGAATTAAATTTGAGGGTTAACTATCAATATCTTACCCCTCTTCTGGCGTATTAGAGTTGACAAGTGGACACTGTGTGGTCTTTTTTTCCACAATACATACAAAGATTTAAACTTCTTCTTCTTTGTTTTTCTTCGTATGTTAGAGGACCCTTAATTGTGCCAATTTCCATAGGTACAGGACTTGAAGAAGGTTGTTGTACATGTGGTTGATGGTACTTCTTTGGAAATGGTTCAGGTGGTACCTTTTCAGCACGGCGTTCCCTGAATCTCCTATCCATTTGAAATAGAGATCTTTATGAGAGACTCAAGAGTGTCTGGGAACTTCAATACGAGATAACTCATCTTTCAAATGTTCTGATAGTCCCAGACGAAACTGGTTGCGTAGAGAGACTGAGTTCCACTGAGACTCCGTAGCCCATAGTTGAAACTCAGCGACGTAGGTCCTCAACTGGCCGTTTGCCCTGCTTAAGTGTTTCTTAAGTTATTTTCAGCAGTGAGTTGGGTGTTGCGGTCCTCATACAATAAAGCCCATTGCGTTAAAGAAATCTTCCAGTGAACCTAAAATGGGATCATTAGCCTCAAAAAAATTTGTCAGCCCATAATCTGGGTTCCCCACTTAAATATGAGATCACAGTACATACTTTTTACTCTATCAGAATAATATGTTTTAGGTTTCATAGAGAACATGAGTAAGCATGCATGCGAATTCACGGAAGCGAGTGCGTACACCAGCAAACACACTTGGTGGGTTAATCTTTGGTTCAGGGTGTTCAGCTGCCTTTTGTGTAATAAAGTCATTCATAATACTTTTCAAAATGTTATTTTCATTTTTTAACTCTGTTAAACCCTGAGCTAATATCTCCACCTTTTGATTTAAACTGGTTATTTCATTTGCCATTGCTGCAGGATCCATATTTAAGAATAACTTTATATATTATTTTAAGGCTTGATTATTCTGTCATGTCTCCAGGAAAATAAAAATAGATTTGTAGCTTTTTTCCAATATTTAACAAATATAGTTTTGAATAAGTTAAACTCATGGAATAAAGCAACTTAAATATTAGTAATTGATAAATGATTTGTGTAAATAAAAAATAATACAGAGTGGAAAATCTGAGGAAAAAGATTCTTGGAGTAAACTCACTCAGAAATAAGATTTGTCTTACAAGAGACAGACTGTATTAATGACAAAAAATAATACACTCTGTGCGCACAAGAGAAAAATAGGAGACAAAAATGGTTAAGCAAAAAGATAGAAAAAATATGTATCCGCTAATTATAATATGTAAACTTGAATTGACAAAATATACTTTGTAAGTTATAAGATAATCTTACTTGAGGCAAAAACAGTTTATGAGCTTGAGGAAGTTTGTACCTGATCGGAGACTGAAATGTATCGAAGTCACAGCTGGGGAAGCAGCGTTATTGATTAGGCAGCATTCACTGAACAGGTCAGAGAGGAGGAGGCTGCAAGATGCGAGTGCTGTACGGATCCTGTGATACAGCGTGTGAGATGACGTCAACAGATTCAGGCTATAGATTACGGCAAGGGATAAATACCTTGGAGAAGTAAGTTTTGGAAGATATAATCACTTGAGATACACTTTGAAAGTGGAAACTTGATCCAATGTAGATGATTCTCAAAAATTAGTTAAAGGCTTGAGAGAGTAGAAACGGAGGAACAGGAAGTTCTTCAGAAACACAACTTCAATAATCAAGCATTAAACAGGTGTGTCTGATATCCTTTATAGGTGAATAGTAAAGGTGGACAAAGGGGATTTAAGGTGGAATCATGACAGCTAGCTACAATGTAACTATTAGTTATATTGTAGCTATCTTAGGGTTTATTTTATAGGTAAGTATTTAGGTTTAAATAGGAATAATTTAGTTAATGATAGGTATTTTATTATAAGTTAGAGGGTGTTAGGGTTAGGGTTAGACTTAGATTTAGGGGTTAATAAATTTAATATAGTGGCGGCGACTTTGGGGGCGCAGATTAGGAGGGTTAATAAATATAATGTAGGGTTCGGCGATGTTGGGGCAGCAGATTAGGGGTTCATAAGTATAATGTAGGTGGCGCCGGTGTCCGGAGCGGCAGATTAGGGGTTAATAATATAATGTAGGTGCCGGCGATGTCGGGGGCTGCAGATTAGGGCTAATAACTGTAAGATTAGGGGTGTTTAGACCTCAGGGTTCATGTTAGGGTGTTAGGTGTAGACATAACTTTTATTTCCCCAATAGGAATCAATTGGGCTGCGTTAGGAGCTTTACGCTGCTTTTTTGCAGGTGTTAGTTTTTTTTTCAGCCGTCCTCTCCCCCATTGATTCCTATGGGTGAAATCGTGCACGAGCACGTTTTACCTGCTCACCGCTAACGTAAGCAGCGCTGGTATTGAGGTGAGATGTGGAGCTAAATTTTGCTCTAACGCTCACTTTTTTTGCGGCTAACGCAGGGTTTCTAAAAACCCGTATACCAGCGCTGTCTGTATGGTGAGTGGTGAGGAAAACTGCTCGTTAACACCGCACAGGCCTTACCGACAAAACTCATAATCTAGGCATATGTTTCTCAAAGCCTTTTTCTATATTATCTACGTTTCGTGCGGCCTATATAGATACTTCCACAACTGCATTGCAGATGATAAACAACATATGTGGCCAAGCAATTGCCTCTGAATTCTATACTATCACCGAGATTACGAGTTTTGCGTTAGCCTTAAAAAGCAGCGTTGAGAGGTCCCAACGCTGCTTTTTACCTAACGCTTGGTATTATGAGTCTGACAGGTAGAGGCTCACCGCTCACTTTTCTTCCGCGACTCGAGGCTACCGCAAATCCCCTTTACATCAATTGCGTATCCTATCTTTTTAATGGGATTTGCCTAACGCTGGTAATTACGAGTCTTGGAAGAAGTGAGTGGTAGACCCTCTCCTGTCAAGACTTCGACTGCATTTAAAAAGTCAGTAGTTAAGAGTTTTATGGGCTAACGCTGGGAACATAAAACTCTTAACTAAAGTTCTCAAAAGTACACTAACACCCAGAAACTACCTATTAACCCCTAAACCGAGGCCCCCCCCACACATCGCAAACACTATAATAATTTTTTTTTAACCCCTAATATACCGACCGGACATCGCCGCCACCTACATTATACCTATGAACCCCTAATCTGCTGCCCTAACATCACCGTCACCAACATTATATTTATTAACCCCTAATCTTGCCGTCCCCAACGTCGCCATCACCTACCTACAATTATAACCCCTAATCTGCCGAGCCGGACATCACCGCCACTTTAATAAATGTATTGACCCCTAAACCGCCGCCCCTCATCCCGCCTCGCAAACACTAGTTAAATTTTATTAACCCCTAATCTGCCCCCCCAACGTCGCTGACACCTACCTACAATTATTAACCCCTAATCTTCCAACCCCGTCGCAGCTACTATAATAAATTTATTAACCCCTAAACCTAAGTCTAACCCCTAAGTCTAACCCCCCTAACTTAAATATAATTTAAACTAAACGAAATTAATTTAACATAATTAAATAAATTATTCCTATTTTAAAACTAAATACTTACCTATAAAATAAACCATAAGATAGCTACAATATAACTAATAGTTACATTGTATCTAGCTTAGGATTTATATTTATTTTACAGCAACTTTGTTTTTATTTTAACTAGGTACAATAGTTTTTAAATAGTTATTAACTATTTAAATAACTACCTAGCTAAAATAAGTACAAAATTACCTGTAAAATAAATCCTAACCTAAGTTTACAATTACACTTAACACTACACTATCATTAAATAAATTACCTAAACTACCTACAATTAATTACAATTAAATTCAATAAACTAAAGTACAAAAACCCCACTAAATTACAGAAAATAAAAAAAGAATTACAATAATTTTAAACTAATTACACCTATTCTAATCCCCCTAATAAAATAAAAAAGCCCCCAAAATAATAAAATTTCCCTACCCTATACTAAATTACAAATAGCCCTTAAAAGGGCCTTTTGCGGGCATTGCCCCAAAGTAATCAGCTCTTTTACCTGTAAAAGAAAAAATACTAATACCCCCCAACATTTAAAACCCATCCACCCACACACCCCTACTCTAAAACCCACCCAATCCCCCCTTAAAAAACCTAACTCTAACCCCCTGAAGATCTCCCTACCTTGAGCCTCTTCGCCCAGCCCAGGCACCAAGTGGGTCCTCCATACGGCAGAAGTCCTTCATCCAAGCTGCATCCTCTATCTACATCCTTCCGGAGCGGAGCCATCTTCTATCCAGCCGACGCGGAGGCCATCCTCTTCAAACAACGTCCTAACGAAGAATGAAGGTTCCTTTAAATGACGTCATCCAAGATGGCGTCCCTTGAATTTAGATTGGCTGATAGGATTCTATCAGCCAATCGGAATTAAGGTAGGAAAAATCCTATTGGCTGATGCAATCAGCCAATCGGATTGAGCTTGCATTCTATTGGCTTGTTCCGATCTTCCGATAGAAGATGCCGCTTGGAGAGAAGACATCGCCCGGGTGGAAGACCTCTTCTTTGCCGCTTGGATGAAGACCATCGCCTGGATGGAAGACCTCTTCTTTGCCGCTTGGATGAAGACATCACCCGGATGGAAGACCTCTTCTTTGCCGCTTGGATGAAGACATCGCCCGGATTGGATGAAGACTTCGGCTCGGCTGGGTGAAGACACTCAAGGTAGGGAGATCTTCAGGGGCTTAGTTCATAGGTTTTTTTAAGGGGGTTTGGGTTGGGTTAGAATAGGGGTATGTGGGTGGTGGGTTTTTAATGTTGGGGGGGTTGTATTTTTATTTACAGGTAAAAGAGCTGATTACTTTGGGGCAATGCCCCGCAAAAAAGCCCTTTTAAAAGGATACTAAACCCAATTTTTTTATTTAATGATTCAGATAGAGCATGAGATTTTAAGCACCCTTTCTAATTTACTCCTATTATCAATTTTTCTTTGTTCTCATGCTATCTTGATTTGAAAAAGCACTACCGTAAGCTTTAGAGCCAGACCATTTTTTGTTCAGCACATGGGTAGCACTTGCTGATTTTGGTGGCTAAATGTAGCAAACCAATCAGCAGCTCTACCAAGGTGCTGAACTAAAAAATGGGCCCGGCTCCTAACCTTTTATTACTGTTTTTCAAATCAAGATAACGTGAGAACAAAGAAAAATTGATAATAGGAGTAAATTAGAAAGTTTGTTTAAAATTGCATGCTCTATCTGAATCATGAAAGAAAAAAATGAGGTGTTAGTATCCCTTTAAGGGCTGGTAAAAGAGCTGATTACTTTGTACTTTAGAATAGGGTAGGGAATTTTTTTTATTTTGGGGGGCTTTATTATTTTACTAGGGGCTTAGATCAGGTGTAATTAGCTTAAAATTCTTGTAATCTTTTTTTATTTTTTGTAATTTAGTGTTGGTTTGTTTTTGCAATTTAGTTTAGTGTATTTAATTTTATTTTAGATATTTGTAGCTTAATTAATTTATTGATAGTGTAGGTGTATTTGTAACTTAGTTAGGATTTATTTTTACAGGTAATTTGGTAATTATTTTAACTAGGTAGCTATTAAATAGTTATTTAACCATTTTAATAGCTATTGTACCTAGTTAAAAATAAATACCAAGTTACCTGTAAAATAAATATAAACCCTAAAATAGCTACAGTGTAATTATTAATTATATTGTAGCTATCTTAGGGTTTATTTTATAGGGTAAGTATTTAGTTTTAAATAGGAATAATTTAGTTAATATTATTAATATTATTTAGATTTATTTTAATAATAATTAAGTTAGGGGGGTGTTAGAGTTAGATAGGGTAATATAGCTAAAATATATAATATAATAACTATAGTAACTATATTAACCCCTAATATAATTAGGGTTAATATAGTTAATATAGGTGGCGGCGGTGTAGGGGGGGGTCAGATTAGGGGTTAATATATTTAATATAGGTTGCGGCGGTGTAGGGGGATTAGATTAGGGAGTTAATACATATAATATAGGTGGCGGCGGTGTAGGGGGATTAGATTACAGATACAAGAGCTGTTTACTTTGGGACAATGCCCCACAAAAGGCCCTTTTAAGGGCTGGTTAATAGAGCTGGTTACTTTGGGCAATGCCCCGCAAAAGGCCCTTTTAAGGGCTGGTAATAGAGCTGGTTACATTTGGGACAATGCCCTGCAAAAGGCCCTTTTCAGGGCTATTGTAATTTAGTTTAGGGGTAGGGAAATTTTAGTATTTTAGGGGTTAATAAATTTAATATAGGTGGCCGGCGGTGTAGGGGGATAGATTAGGGGTTAATAATTTTAATATAGGTGGCGGCGGTGTAAGTGGGTCAGATTAGGGGGTTAATATAGTTTAAGTAGGGGGCTCACATTAGGGGGTTAATATAGTTTAAATAGGTGGCGGCGGGGTATGGGGCTCACATTAGGGGTGTAAATAATTTTAATGTAGCTGGCGCGCGGTGTAGGGGGGTCACATTTAGGGGGGTAAAACAATTAATGTAGCTGGCGGCGGTGTAGGGGGGTCAGATTAGGGGGTAAAAACATATGTAGCTGGCGGCCGTGGTCCGGGAGCGGCGGTTTAGGAGTTAATATATTATAATTAGGAGTGAGAGGGGGGGGATTGCGGAATAGAGGGGTATACGTGTCGGGTTATTTTTGGGACGGGAGATTTATACTTTAGTAAGGTTTTGTAGGTGGCGGCAGTTTCTAAAGTGCTGTAAGTCACTGGCGACTCCAGAAATTTGTACTTACGCAGATTTCTGGACATCCCTAGTTTGTCAGACTTACAGCACTTTAGCATCTGACGGCGCCGTATATGGGATAGCTCGAGTTGGGAGCCGAAACTACTGGGCGGCGCAGGGTTCCACGCTTGCGCTGAAACCTGCGCTGTATATTGGATTCGCACCCCTTGGTGTCGCCATATAAGTGCAAAGATTGGAATGTCTTAAGGATCAGGTTAATATGTAAATGGGTACACCTGTGTGATGTGTATAAAGAGAGGTGTATATTCTGGCATGAGGCCATATGATTAAGGGCCCGAAACGTCATGTTCTGTTGCTTCCTGGTACTAATAAAGTAAAGTGAATATTACTTTGGTGGTGCTGCTGTATTTGCGGACTGTTAATTGTTTCTGGAGCTGAAAGCAGTGGCTCCTGCAGCCTGCACACAGGTGTCGGTGAGTCTGTTTGATTTATGGATCAGATCTATGCATTTCTGTTTTGTTTCACAAAAGGTTGGCTAGTCGACCTGATGTTCAGGCTTTGGTCAGAATGCAACCTGTTTTTAAACCAGTTGCTCCTACCATGGAGCTTAAATTTAGTGTTAAAAGTTCTTTAGTGGTCTTCGTTTGAGCCTCTGCATGCTGTTTATATTAAAGGGACATGAAACCCAAAAATGTTCTTTCATGATTTAGACAGAGAATACAATTTTCAACAATGTGCCAATTTACATCTATTATTTACATTTCTTTCTTCTCTTGTTATCCTTTGCTGAAAGGATTATCTAGGAAAGCTTAGGAGCAGCAAAGAACCTAGGTTCTAGCTGCTGATTGGAGGCTGCATATATATTACGATTGTCATTGGCTCACCCATGTGGTTCAGTCAGAGACCAGTAGTGCATTGCTGCTCCTTCAACAAAGCATAACAAGAGAATGAAGCACGTTTGATAATAGAAGTAAATTTGAACATTGTTTAAAATTGTATTCTCTATCTGAATCATGAAATGAATTTCTTTGGGTTTCATGTCCCTCTAAGTTACTCACCTTGGAAAATCATTTTCTTGTTGGCTATTTCCTCTGCTCACAGTGTATCAGAGTTTTGGCCTTAATGTGTGGTCCTCCGTGTCTGGTGATCTATTAGGATAAGGCTGTTGTGAGGACTCGACTGTGCTTTCTATCCAAGGTAGTTAATACTCGCAACATCAATCAGGAGATTGTGGTTCCTTCACTTAGTCCCAATCCTTCCTCCTCCAAGGAGAGATTGTTTCATAATTTGAATGTGGTCACAGCGTTGAAGTTCTACCTTCATGCTACTAAGGAGTTTCGTCAATCATCCTTATTCATCCTGTATACTGGTAAGCGCAAGGGGGCAGAAGTTATCTCTATTTCCTTTTGGTTGAGAAGTCTGATTCGTATGGCCTTCAGGAAGCGGGTCAGGAGCCCCCTTCATGAATCACAGCACTTGTGCGGTGTCTACTACTTGGGCCTTCAAGAATGAGGCCTCAGTTGATCAGATTTGCAAGGCTGCAACTTGAACTTTATTAAACACATTTACAAAATTCTATAAATTTTTATTTTTTTGCCTCAGCAGACGCTTCCTTTGGGAGAACTGTTTTACAAGCGGTGGTGCCTAGCAATTAGACTACCTTCCCTATTTTTCCTTCCTGAACATTTGTGAACTCCATAGCTTGGGTATGGTTTCCCAGAGGTTAAGAATGTTCTTGTGGATTCTTACCGCCATTAGAAGGAAAATAAAAGGTATTCTTACCTAATAAATGAATTTCCTTCTTGGCAGTGAGAGTCCACAACCCTGCCCAGAAATGTTAAATGTGCAGTGGCAGCAGCAGTCGTTTTTGCACCTCTGTACCCCTTGTATCTCTCTTCACTTTTTCTTATCCTCGGCTTGAACTACTGAGAGGGTAGGGGAAGTGGAAGCGATATTTATAGCCTTGTTTGGGGTGTCTTTGCCTCCTCCTGGTGGCCAGGTAGAGTAATTTCCATAGTATAAGAATGTTCTTGTTGGACTCTTACTGCCAGGAAAGAAATTAATTTATCAAGTAAGCATAAATTTTATTTTTATAAAGTTTTTGGTTTTAATTAATATGTTCTCTGTAAGGTATTAAATGTAGTTTTGTGTTGTGCTTCTATCCTTCACAGTGGAACTCATTCTATGCGCTCAGAAGTGAGCTGTTATTAGATAGATATATATCCATTGATTATAATGGAGCTAAACTTGCAACATCTGAAAGACAATCATTAATCTAATACAAGTTACAAGTACAAAAATAACAGGGTTTAACATTGCAGAATCCAACATGTTTAACCCATAACTTCTTAATACATAAATCTGTAGAATTTTTAAAGACAGGGAGTTGTGCCACCTATACATTTGCCAGAGAAAGCATAGAAAATATGCTCTAAAACATAGCCTCTAAAAGTGACAGTTAACACAAATTGGGCCAGATTTCAAGTGAAGTGCTAAATATCACTTTCATGAAATCGATATTTGCGCTCCACTGTTTAATACCAGCGCACTCTCACAAACTTTAGCCCAAACATACTGCCTAGTGCAGTAATTTTATTACAAAATTAAGATGCTGCCATCTTTATTTTTTAATAAAATACACTAGATTTTTTGGGGCCAATTATAATTTTATAACCAGCCATTTTTAATAGCTGATTAATTATCTAGCCCATAATGTTTTACATTATGGTGAAATATGTGCCTGTAAATATTCGTTTTATTTTATTTTGCTAGTTTTCAAATTAAAATTAATGAAATTAGCCTCCCAAATCCATACTGTCGGTGTCATTCTCTTTAAAATAGTGCACTCCCGTACATGATTAAAGCATTGGCTGCTTACAAGACAGGCTGCTTTTTCACACATATATTGCATCTTAATATAAAAAACATTATTCATGTTTATCGTCCTTGAAATTTCCAGGATTTTATGTTTGATTGATAGCATTTTAGAGCAGAGCTCCAATAAGTTTGAAAGTGATCAGAGGCTTGGTGGAAGTTACCTTACATATATGCATTGAGCATATGAGAATATTTATTGTCACTAGCAAGTTTCCAACTCTCAAAGAAGGACAGGAGAATTCAAATCTGTAAAAAGCTTTGCTTTCTGTGGTGTCATGTCTGTGTGAGATAAAATGAGAAATAAATTGAGTCGTACTAATTCAGTTAGGGGCTAGATAGATTACAAGTGGAGCGCTCGTTTATCCCATGCCTACAAACAGGCAAATTTGCCCATTTTGCGGGCACGCGATAATTAACCAGCCATTATAAGTGGCTAATTATTGCTACCGTGAGCTATAGCGAATCATGCCCACTCAACATCCCTAAATGCAGACAGCACATGCTGTGTACATTTATCATTTCACAAGCATTTCACCATGAAATGCTTGTGCAATGCCGCCCCCTGCTCTTGCGACCACTGCTTCTTAAAGTGAAGGTAAACTTTGGTGAATGAAAGCCCGTTTTTAAAAAATACTAATGACTAATCCGGCTTCCACCAATCACGGCATTCCCCCCAGGGTAGTCATTGACTGAGGCCATGCTGTGATTGGAGGAAGCCGGATTAGTCATTGCTGACGTGTGAAGAGAGGATTTCCAGGAGGGGGAAGCTGCTCTGGCTGTGAAAAAAAACAAAGGTAAGTTTTTAATCAAAACGGGCTGCTTTTGTAAACCTTTGATGAATGAAAGTGCCCCCTGTTTTTTAATAGTATTTTTAAAAAAAACGTGCTTTCATTCATCAAAGTTTACCTTCCCTTTAACTTCTGTTTCAGCCTGGGGCGTCCAAAGCAGCATTCGCTTCTTAATAAATGGAACCCTAAGTCTGTAATACGTTTTTATATTTCCCATTTTAAAAGAAGAATACTGTTTAAATTCTGCCAGTTTTTCAAGTCTAGTGATTGTTCAGCTCACTGGACACCGGGAATAAGCCTCAGCATAAGTCTGTGCATTTATCTAGCCAATTACTGCAAATCTGATCTGTTTGAGCCTCATGTATAATAGAAGCAGTTCCAGAAAGAGGCAAAGCCAAAAAAGAAGGGGCTTAAATAAATTGGTTAGATTCATCTATAAATTGCTAGGAAATGTTGAAAGTTAACTCTTGATTGGGGCAAATCTTGGGGGGGGGGGGTTTCAGTTGATGCCTTATGGTTTTTTCTTTTTCTAAAACCAATTTCTTTTTTATTATAGTACTGGTAAGACACCTTGTGGACTTGTGTATGTACTACAACTATATAAATGTGGTTTATGAAAGCTTACAGGAGATAAGGAATCAACTCTGCCATAGCCTGGCATAAATTATATTTTTACCCACTTTTATTTAAATTAATTAGCTTATATTAACTGAATATTTAAAGAGCTCTCCAGTTAGAAAAATATTTCTTTTGCTCTGGATTTATGTCATACTTATGACATAAACCCTGCAACACATATTATAATTGCTTATTCCCCCTAAAAATCTATCTCTGGTATGTCTGTATTAAATTAAAAAAAAAAAGCTTTCTTTTCTGTGTCTTCCAGTTTGATAAGAAAGGTGACATCTGCAATGTTTGCTTAGGCCTTGTTTGATCCTGCTCTAATTTATGACCTTTGTTAATTAGGATCATGTGACTCTTATTACCTTTAAATTGAATATCCCCAGCTTGTTCCATCAAGCTTAGCTTTCATATTTCTCCTTCTATTCTACCTTCCCCCTTCTACAACACACATGAACTTTATTCCTATCTCACATCCCTAAGCCAGCCATGCTTCACTGATCCTAAACTTAAACACTCACATAAGACACATTCTCATCTCCTTTCACTCACCATCTTTCTTCTTCTTGTAGCTGGGGATGTCTCGCCTAATAGAATAAATGAATACAGCACCGACTACTCACAGGAGCACGGAGGAGGCTTACCAAGCCCAAACTGATCCAAATAAAAAGGTGATCTCCAGCTGTGGTGAATAAAGTGACCTTTATTTTAACATACAGGGTTCAACACAGCAAAGCAACGTTTCGGGCTAACAATAAGCCCTTTCTCAAGCTTGAGAAAGGGCTTATTGTTAGCCCGAAACGTTGCTTTGCTGTATTGAACCCTGTAAGTTAAAATAAAGGTCACTTTATTCACCACAGCTGGAGATCACCTTTTATTTGGATGTCTCGCCTAACCCAGGTCCACCCTCTGCTTCCCACAGATCACTACTCCAAATGACACCTCATACACCTTGCCCACGTAACCCTCTAAACCTCATTAACTGCACCTCTATTAGTACACCCCAATTCACGTGTGCCCTTTGGAATGCACGCTCAGTATGCAATAAGCTTACATCTATTCACAACCTTTTTATTTCACGTTCACTTAACCTGTTAGCCCTCACTGAAACTTGGCTTTCCTCCTCTAACACAACTGCTGTAGCCTCTCTGTCCTATGGCAGCCTGCACTTCAAACACACTCCCAGGCCTGGAGACAAAACAAGGAGGAGGAGTAGGAATTTTCCTGTCTCCACACAGTACCTTTCACTGCATTCCTTCACCCCCTCTCTTTCCTTCTTATCTTTTGAAGTTCACGCTATCCGCCTCTTCTCCCCTATAGCTCTTCGCGTTGCAGTTATCTATCGGCCCCCTGGCCCAGCATCACAATTTCTGGACCACTTTGAAGCCTGGCTTCCACATTTTCTCTCTTCTAATGTCCCTTCTCTCATATTAGGGGACTTCAACATACCCCTTGATAAGCCTAACACGCCTGCTGCCTCTAAACTTCTATCCCTTACCACCTCTTTAGGCCTGTCCCAGTGGACAACATCTCCAACACACTGTGAAAGCAACTCCATAGACCTGGTCTTCACAAATCTCTGTGCTGTTTCCAACTCCCTTAACTTCCCCTTTCCTCTCTCTGACCACCATCTATTAACTTTCTCTCTTACTCTACCTGCTACATCTTTGCAAGCCCCCAAAAACCTGCTACCTTACAGGAATTTAAATGACTTGGATCTCACAGACTTTTCCACTCAACTAAGTCCTCTGCTCTCTGACATTTCATCCCTCTCTTGTCCAAACCTTGTGACTCTACAGTATAATTTGGCACTAAAATCAACACTTGACAAAACTGCACCCTCCACTCTTCGACGTACATCAATAACTCGACGGCAACCGTGGCACACTAAACAGACCAGATATCTTCAACGATGCTCACGGGCTGCTGAACGGCAGTGGAGGAAATCACGCACCTGTGCTGATTTCCAACATTATAGATTCACCCTTAAGTCCCACAACTCTGCACTCAGCCTGGCCAAACAAGTATATTTCTCCTCCCTTGTGTCATCTCATGCATCCAACCCCAGAAATCTGTTCTCAACCTTTAACTCCCTTCTACGTCCGCCTGCCCCCCCCCCCCGCCCACTACCAACCTTGCTGCTCAAATTATTGCTGATCACTTCAAAAATAAAAAAACCTCATACCCCGCAAACCCAGCGATCCTACCTACCCCTTCTATTAACAAAAATGTATGCTACTTCCCTCCTGTAACAGAGGAAGAAGTCTCTGCACTTCTATCCTTGGCTCATCTCACAACCTGCCCACTTGACCCTATTCCTTCACAACTTATTCCCTCTCTCTCTGCTTCACTAACCCCTACCCTAACTAATCTCTTTAACCAATCTCTCACTGCTGGCACATTTCCTGACACATTCAAGCATGTGTCAATCATACCAATCCTAAAAAACCTCTCGCATGACCCCTCCACGCCTTCTAACTATCGACTGGTCTCCTTACTTCCCTTTGCTTCAAAATTATTGGAACGACTAGTCTATAATCGGCTAACTCAATTTCTCACAACTAACTCCTTACTTGATCCACTACAATCTGGTTTCCGCCCTAAACACTCAACAGAAACCGCTCTTGCTAAAGTAACAAATGACCTGTTATCAGCTAAAGCAAAAGGCCACTACTCCTTATTAATTCTTCTTGACCTGTCCGCAGCTTTTGACACAGTTGACCATCCTCTCCTCCTAAAAATACTACATTCATTTGGCATCCGAGACACAGCCCTCTCCTGGTTTGCATCATATCTTTCAATCCGCTCATTTTCTTTTTCCTTTAACAACATATCTCATGAACCTATGCCTCTCTCAGTTGGAGTACCGCAAGGCTCTGTCTTGGGCCCCTTGCTTTTCTATCTTTATACATCCTGCCTTGGAAAACGTATAGCCTCCTTTGGATTCCAGTACCACCTATATGCTGATGATACCCAAATCTATCTTTCCTCTCCTGATATCTCTCCCTCTTTACTCAACCAGATTTCTGACTGCCTCTCTGCAATTTTCTCTTGGATGTCTTCACACTACCTCCAACTTAATCTGTCCAAAACTGAGCTGCTTCTTATCCCCCCCTCTTCGAGACATCCAACACCTGACATTTCTCTGATGGTTGGAGACTCTATTCTCAACACCTCACCCCAGGTCCGCTGCCTTGGGGTCACACTAGACTCAGAATTCACATTCAACCCACATATACAAGTGCTTACCAAATCATGCCGTTCACACCTACGCAACATTTCCAGAATTCGTCCCTTCCTTACTCAAAAAACTACAAAAATACGTATTCATTCCCTCATTTTGTCACTCATTGATTATTGCAATCTACTCCTAAATGGTCTTCCAAAACACCGCCTCTCCTCCCTCCAATCTATTATGAATGCTTCTGCTAGACTCATTCACCTAAGTCGATGATCTACATCAGCTGCTCTGCTCTGCCAGTCACTACAATGGCTCCCCATACACTCCAGAATACAATTTAAAGTATTAGCCCTAACCTACAAAGCCCTCAACAGTCTAACTCCCAACTATATTTCCTCTCTCATTGTGAAATATTCCCCATCCCGTCCTCTTCGATCAACCTCTGACCTACGTCTCTACACTCCTGTTATCTCTACGTCCCACTCCCGCCTCCAAGACTTTGCACGTGCTGCTCCTGTCCTCTGGAACTCTCTACCCCGTTCCATTAGACTGTCTCCAACCTTGTATAGCTTCAGACGATCCTTGGAAACCCACCTATTCAGAGAGGCTTACCATCTCTCCTCCATCCCTCATCCGAGCCAAACTAATACATGTACATGAACTGCCTCACTCACTGCTGCAACTACAACTGATGTAACAAGCTACCCCAACCTTATGTCTCTGCACCCTAAACCTATAGACTGTGAGCTCTCCGGAGCAGGGCCCTCTTCCTCCTGTACTAGATTTGTTTTGTTATGTTTTGTATTTTAGCACAAATCTTTGTCATTGTATACCCCTATCATTGTACCCAGTGCTATGGAATTTGGCGGCGCTATACAAATAAATGATAATAATAATAATAATAAATTACAGGGTCAAAGGTATATCTTTATAAAATAATAACGTCTATCTGTCTTTACAGTGAACAAGTGCCTGGAGGCACTAAACATGTCTGCTGCAGATCGCCCAGCTGTCTATGCTTGAATGTCAGTTTTTGGTCTGAAGAATTGTATCTGCTGATACACTGTGCTTTTCCCTGATTCTTTCAAATAAAGTGTAAGTTTTATATGCACTGAGGATCCGGACTTCTTTTGTACTTTATATATATATATATATATATATGTTGAATGGAGTAGCCATGTTAGTCCAGAGATTTAGATATCAAAATAACAAGAGTATTGCATTGAGCAATGATACTTTTTTTATTGGACTAACTATACATTTATAAGATGACAAGCTTTCGGAAGAGTTCCTTCCTTTATCAAGTCTGAAGCAATACTAACCAATTCAATGGAATTTACAGATTGTATCTTAAAACACAGAATAGCTAAGAAGACAGTGCAGGGAGAGGAGGAGGTGTCGTAAAAATCATGAGGGGGGCTTAGGTAACAGGCAGACAGTGTCCAGTGTAGGAGAACAGACAGGGGAAATATATAGCTTTACATAGAGCATATACTGACATAAAGTTATATATCAACATTGAATCAATATCTATAGAGATGTGAAATTGTATATACAGGGGGAATACAAAGGTTAAGAAAAGACAAAAGTGTGGACATAGGCTTACCTGTGTACCTATGTATAAAGAATGTGGAATATACAATGTAATTGACTAAATGAAAGTACATTACAAAAAAATTTGATAATGTGTTAAGAATCCAGAGTCCACATTTAGTCCAGAATTAAACAGGTTGAAGTGCATTATCATTTTCATTTCAAAGGTTTTTCTTTCCATGGTGTTATTAAAGTTTCCTCTGAGAATTTTGATTTTGAGGTTTTGGATGGAGTGGTCAGGTTGGGTGAAATGGTGACCAACAGGGGTGCAGTATTTTGTTTCACAGTGGTTTTTGATTGAGTGTCTGTGTAAGTTCATTCGAAGGTGCAGTTTTTGGCTTGTTTCTCCAATATAGCATCCCATTTCACATGCAGTGCAATGTATCATGTATACCACATTTGCAGATATACATGAATATGCCCCTTTAATGTTGTAAGATTTATTATTGTGATTTGCTGTGCTGCTTTCACAAACGTGTTGACACAGTTTGCAGCGAGCTTTATAGCAGCACTTGGTTCCATTCTGAGTGTTCTTTTTCTCAAGGGGTAGCTTCCTATGTACCAGTTTCTGCTTTAGGTTAGGTGCTTGTCTGTATGCCAGGATTGGGGGTTTTGGAAAGATTTTTTTGAGTGTGGGATCCTCTAAGAGTAGTGGCTGTAAGTCTTTTATGATTTTTCGTATCCCTTCCACAGCAGGGTTGTATTTGACTACTAGTGGTATACGTGATATGTTTTTCTTCTCCCTGTATTGTAGTAAGTGTTCACGTGGGGTATTGAGGGCAGAGTTAATTTTTTTATTTATAATCCTTGTTTTGTAACCTTTTTCTCTGAATGATTGGGACAATGTGATGAGGTGTTTGTCACGGTCCTTGGTATCTGAACAAATTCTGTGGTATCTTGTAGCCTGACTGTAGATTATGGATTTTTTAATGTGATTGGGGTGGGAGCTGGAGCTGTGGAGGTAGCTGCATCTATCTGTTGGTTTCCTGTATACAGATGAGTGCAGTTTGCCATTTGTGATGGATATTGTTGTATCCAGGAAGTTGACACAGTCTCTAGAAAAGTTCATTTTAAGCTTGATTGATGCATGAAATAGATTAAATGATTTATGAAAATGTTCCAGGTTTTTTTTCTCCTTCTGTCCATATGATGAAAATATCATCGATGTAGCGAAAGTATTTGAATGGTTTGTGAGGGTGAGTGGCTAGGAATCTCTGTTCTAAGTCAGCCATGAAGAGGTTTGCGTACTGTGGTGCCATTTTGGTGCCCATGGCTGTTCCCATGATTTGTAAGTAGATGGAGTGGTTGAAGATGAAATAATTGTGAGTAAGTATAAATTCTGTAAGTTTACTGACTGTAGAAGCACTATATGTCTGGTTAAGGCTGTTGCAGGAAAGAAAGTTTAAGCAGGCATCAATACCATCTTTATGTGGAATATTGCTGTACAGGGATTCCACATCCATTGTCACAAGTATAGTATCCTCTGGCAATTCTGTTATCTGGCTGATTTTGTTAAGAAAATCAGTGGTGTCTTTTATAAAGCTAGTGGTGTTAATAACTAAGGGCTTAAGAATATTCTCCACTAGGCCCGATAGTTGCTCAGTCAGAGTGTCCATGCCTGTTATTATTGGTCTTCCTGGGTTCCCTGGTTTGTGGATTTTTGGGAGCATGTAGAATGTCCCTATGCTTGGGTTAGAGGGCACCAGTTTGTCCAGTTTATGTTGCGTGTGTTTAGGGAATGTTTTAATTAGTTTTCTAAGTTGCAAAGTGTATTCCTGGGTGGGGTCCTTTTCCAGTTTTTTGTAATAAGTTTGATCTGATAATTGTCTATTTCCCTCTGTGATGTAGTCCTGTGTATTCATGATCACCACTGCTCCTCCCTTGTCCGCAGGCTTAATGGTAATGTTTTCATTATTTCTTAAATTTTTTATAGCATTTTTTTCTAAGTGTGAGAGGTTATACATTATTTTTTTCTGCTGTGTGTTGAGCAGAGATGCAGTTCTCAACCGGAAGCTTTCAATATAGCTGTCCAATTTTGTGTTGCGTCCTGGTGCAGGTGTAAAGATTGTGTTCTTTTTCCTTCCATTGTAGTCCTCCATAGTGCTGGTATTTTCTTTGTTATAGAAGAATTCTTTTAGCCGCAATCTCCTGATGGACAGGCATGGACACTCTGACTGAGCAACTATCGGGCCTAGTGGAGAATATTCTTAAGCCCTTAGTTATTAACACCACTAGCTTTATAAAAGACACCACTGATTTTCTTAACAAAATCAGCCAGATAACAGAATTGCCAGAGGATACTATACTTGTGACAATGGATGTGGAATCCCTGTACAGCAATATTCCACATAAAGATGGTATTGATGCCTGCTTAAACTTTCTTTCCTGCAACAGCCTTAACCAGACATATAGTGCTTCTACAGTCAGTAAACTTACAGAATTTATACTTACTCACAATTATTTCATCTTCAACCACTCCATCTACTTACAAATCATGGGAACAGCCATGGGCACCAAAATGGCACCACAGTACGCAAACCTCTTCATGGCTGACTTAGAACAGAGATTCCTAGCCACTCACCCTCACAAACCATTCAAATACTTTCGCTACATCGATGATATTTTCATCATATGGACAGAAGGAGAAAAAAACCTGGAACATTTTCATAAATCATTTAATCTATTTCATGCATCAATCAAGCTTAAAATGAACTTTTCTAGAGACTGTGTCAACTTCCTGGATACAACAATATCCATCACAAATGGCAAACTGCACTCATCTGTATACAGGAAACCAACAGATAGATGCAGCTACCTCCACAGCTCCAGCTCCCACCCCAATCACATTAAAAAATCCATAATCTACAGTCAGGCTACAAGATACCACAGAATTTGTTCAGATACCAAGGACCGTGACAAACACCTCATCACATTGTCCCAATCATTCAGAGAAAAAGGTTACAAAACAAGGATTATAAATAAAAAAATTAACTCTGCCCTCAATACCCCACGTGAACACTTACTACAATACAGGGAGAAGAAAAACATATCACGTATACCACTAGTAGTCAAATACAACCCTGCTGTGGAAGGGATACGAAAAATCATAAAAGACTTACAGCCACTACTCTTAGAGGATCCCACACTCAAAAAAATCTTTCCAAAACCCCCAATCCTGGCATACAGACAAGCACCTAACCTAAAGCAGAAACTGGTACATAGGAAGCTACCCCTTGAGAAAAAGAACACTCAGAATGGAACCAAGTGCTGCTATAAAGCTCGCTGCAAACTGTGTCAACACGTTTGTGAAAGCAGCACAGCAAATCACAATAATAAATCTTACAACATTAAAGGGGCATATTCATGTATATCTGCAAATGTGGTATACATGATACATTGCACTGCATGTGAAATGGGATGCTATATTGGAGAAACAAGCCAAAAACTGCACCTTCGAATGAACTTACACAGACACTCAATCAAAAACCACTGTGAAACAAAATACTGCACCCCTGTTGGTCACCATTTCACCCAACCTGACCACTCCATCCAAAACCTCAAAATCAAAATTCTCAGAGGAAACTTTAATAACACCATGGAAAGAAAAACCTTTGAAATGAAAATGATAATGCACTTCAACCTGTTTAATTCTGGACTAAATGTGGACTCTGGATTCTTAACACATTATCAAATTTTTTTGTAATGTACTTTCATTTAGTCAATTACATTGTATATTCCACATTCTTTATACATAGGTACACAGGTAAGCCTATGTCCACACTTTTGTCTTTTCTTAACCTTTGTATTCCCCCTGTATATACAATTTCACATCTCTATAGATATTGATTCAATGTTGATATATAACTTTATGTCAGTATATGCTCTATGTAAAGCTATATATTTCCCCTGTCTGTTCTCCTACACTGGACACTGTCTGCCTGTTACCTAAGCCCCCCTCATGATTTTTACGACACCTCCTCCTCTCCCTGCACTGTCTTCTTAGCTATTCTGTGTTTTAAGATACAATCTGTAAATTCCATTGAATTGGTTAGTATTGCTTCAGACTTGATAAAGGAAGGAACTCTTCCGAAAGCTTGTCATCTTATAAATGTATAGTTAGTCCAATAAAAAAAGTATCATTGCTCAATGCAATACTCTTGTTATTTTGATATATATATATATATATATATATATATATATATATATATATATATATATATATATATATTCTTTATACCAAAATCTCTGCATGAGTGATCTAACCCGTTTCTAGTGAAGATATTGCCCTTAACCCTATTTTGCTTCAGGGGGGCACAAAATGTAGAGTTAAGCACTGGGCTCAAGCGAGATTCTATAAAAATTCCATTGGTCAATTAGTGTTATGAGGCCCTTCACAGGATTCTCTAAAGGCACATTTTACCTTGATAGATCTGTGTCTAGCTAACCTACATTTCTGAATTTATACATAAAAAGATTAAAAAGCATATTGAAAACACACAAAAAAAAATTGTAATTAAAGCATACATTAAATATCATATTAATAGTATACATTAAAATTCACAATAAAAATGCCTCAAAATCAAAATGCAAATTTACTTTACACTGTAAAATTGCATTGTATGCAGTTAAAACTGTATTTAATGTACAATGAAGTTTGAATATATGAAGTTTAAATTGTACCAAAATGAAAGACATACTTTTTTTTCTGTTGTAAAATGAGTCTTACAGCTTTGGCAAGTAGTTTAAACAGGGGCATTCCTTGGGTGTGTCTGAGTGAAGTTACCTCCCAGATCTCATCATATATACATTTTACACCTGATGGTCTTGCTGTTTTCCCCCCTGAATGTAATCTAGCGAGTTTGCATCAAAGTACCCAATGAACATATTATACAAAAAGAAAAAGGATTGCATGTTAAATTAGAAACTAAGGGCTAGATTACAAGTGCCGCGGTATCCCCCACCCCAGCATACTCAAAAATGTTGCTAGTTAAACTTTTTGCACTAGTCGGGTTGCATTCGTATTACATGTTCCAAATATTTTTATTTTGCGCTAGCAGTAACCCAAATAGTTGTAAATCCTAACTTAAGTTTTTGCGTGCTCATGTATGTATTCCCCCATAGAAATCAATGGAGAAAAAAAAAAAACATTGCACAAACAACATAGCAGCATATTCGCATTAGCAAATGTGAAATATTTACAGTCAATACATAGTTAAAATCTACTAATTGGCACAGGGCTATAATGCACTTATATATATTGTTTATATAGGTGTACAAAATATATTGTTTTCATATGTGTAAACTGTAAATACATATATACACATATAAATACACATATACAGTGAGTGCAGAATTATTAGGCAAATGAGTATTTTGACCACATCATCCTCTTTATGCATGTTGTCTTACTCCAAGCTGTATAGGCTCGAAAGCCTACTACCAATTAAGCATATTAGGTGATGCCCATCTCTGTAATGAGAAGGGGTGTGGTCTAATGACATCAACACCCTATATCAGGTGTGCATAATTATTAGGCAACTTCCTTTCCTTTGGCAAAATGGGTCAAAAGAAGGACTTGACAGGCTCAGAAAAGTCAAAAATAGTGAGATATCTTGCAGAGGGATGCAGCACTCTTAAAATTGCAAAGCTTCTGAAGCGTGATCATCGAACAATCAAGCGTTTCATTCAAAATAGTCAACAGGGTCGCAAGAAGCGTGTGGAAAAACCAAGGCGCAAAATAACTGCCTATGAACTGAGAAAAGTCAAGCGTGCAGCTGCCAAGATGCCACTTGCCACCAGTTTGGCCATATTTCAGAGCTGCAACATCACTGGAGTGCCCAAAAGCACAAGGTGTGCAATACTCAGAGACATGGCCAAGGTAAGAAAGGCTGAAAGACGACCACCACTGAACAAGGCACACAAGCTGAAACGTCAAGACTGGGCCAAGAAATATCTCAAGACTGATTTTTCTAAGGTTTTATGGACTGATAAAATGAGAGTGAGTCTTGATGGGCCAGATGGATGGGCCCGTGGCTGGATTGGTAAAGGGCAGAGAGCTCCAGTCCGACTCAGACGCCAGCAAGGTGGAGGTGGAGTACTGGTTTGGGCTGGTATCATCAAAGATGAGCTTGTGGGGCCTTTTCGGGTTGAGGATGGAGTCAAGCTCAACTCCCAGTCCTACTGCCAGTTTCTGGAAGACACCTTCTTCAAGCAGTGGTACAGGAAGAAGTCTGCATCCTTTAAGAAAAACATGATTTTCATGCAGGACAATGCTCCATCACACGCGTCCAAGTACTCCACAGCGTGGCTGGCAAGAAAGGGTATAAAAGAAGAAAATCTAATGACATGGCCTCCTTGTTTACCTGATCTGAACCCCATTGAGAACCTGTGGTCCATCATCAAATGTGAGATTTACAAGGAGGGAAAACAGTACACCTCTCTGAACAGTGTCTGGGAGGCTGTGGTTGCTGCTGCACGCAATGTTGATGGTGAACAGATCAAAACACTGACAGGATCCATGGATGGCAGGCTTTTGAGTGTCCTTGCAAAGAAAGGTGGCTATATTGGTCACTGATTTGTTTTTGTTTTGCTTTTGAATGTCAGAAATGTATATTTGTGAATGTTGAGATGTTATATTGGTTTCACTGGTAAAAAAAAAAAATTGAAATGGGTATATATTTGTTTTTTGTTAAGTTGCCTAATAATTATGCACAGTAATAGTCACCTGCACACACAGATATCCCCCTAAAATAGCTAAAACTAAAAACAAACTAAAAACTACTTCCAAAAATATTCAGCTTTGATATTAATGAGTTTTTTGGGTTCATTGAGAACATGGTTGTTGTTCAATAATAAAATTAATCCTCAAAAATACAACTTGCCTAATAATTCTGCACTCCCTGTATAAACATATATTTACCTGGGTTTGTCCCATTTGGCCAAATGCGGTAACTAACCCTTCCATTTTTGCTTTTAATCTTAGCTGAGAGCTTGTAAGTGAGTGCTGGACTTTCTCTGTGTGTTGTATTAATTTGTTTTGTAATTTTCCCTATGGTTCTTGCACCCAGACCTGTCTGGGGTTAACTGTCTGTGACTCTGGGGACACCACAGCTTCCTGCGAGTGCCAGTGAGCACCCAGGGCTGAGCATGTTGCAGGGTCATGGGATGTTTACCCGGTCTGGTCTGAGAGTGCAGTCCCCTTCCGTGTTATATATATATATATATATATATATATATATTTATATTTATATATATATATATAAATACATCATTCCAAAAAACAGCGACAGACCAGGATTTGCATCAACAAAATAAAGCCAAATTTATTTGACATTTCAGGGATATATTTCCCCTTCTTCAGAACAATAATTACACACAAGTGCTATGCTTAAATAGTGTACAGACATGTAACAATACCTCCTACTTCCTGTGAAAAAAGCGCCAAAGAATTACATCATATCCGGTGTTGATAAGTGTGTTCTGCTACTTAGACCGGAAGTCCTTCTCATGTACATCCGGTTTTGTGCACACAAACATCACCTTATAGGTGTATTCACCCAATCGAACCAGGAGTACTTATCCTGCACTTCCAGTTTAATAGAAACAACTCTTATGGAATAGTAACCCATATTGGGTGATTCATAAAATAAAAACTCCATAAATTTGAAATAATATCATCATCATGTGATCATAAACAAACCTATATATCTCCGTATTGTACAGCCTACAAACAGAGACCGGAAGATATCTCTCCTACATCCGGTACGTTCTGTTAACGATGTTGCAGCTGAAGCAATATTTTGTAAGGAGCTCAATACCAGCAAAATTAAAGGGACAGTAAAGTCACAAAAAATCTTTCATGATTTAAATAGGGCATGTAATTTTAAACAACTTTCCAATTTACTTTTATTACCAATTTTACTTTGTTCTCTTGGTATTCTTAGTTGAAAGCTAAATCTAGGAGGTTCATGTGCTAATTTCTTAGACCTTGAAGACTGCCTCTAATCGGAAAGCATTTTGACAGTTTTTCACCACTAGAGGGCGTTAGCTCATGTGTTTCATATAGATAACATTGAGCTCTGGCACGTGAAGCTCCTAAGAGCAAGCACTGTTTGGCTAAAAATGCAAGTCTGTCAAAAGAACTGAAATAAGGGGGCAGTCTGCAGAGGCTTAGATACAAGGTAATCACAGAGGTAAAAAGTATATTATTATAACTGTGTTGGTTATGCAAAATTGGGGAATGGGTAATAAAGGGATTATCTACTTTTTTAAACAACAAAAATTCTGGTGTTTACTGTCCATTTAAGGAAAGAAACTGCTGCTCGGGTTTGCATTAGTCTATATTTTTCTGACATAACGACAAGGAGCAGAATACCGGCAGCGGTATTAAATAAAGAAACTGCTGCTAAAGTTTCCATTAATCTATTTTTTGCCGTTACTGATAATTTGTGTTCCTTTTCAAAGTGTTGGTTATATGATGTGGCGCCATCTTAAAGGGACAATAAACACTAAATAAATCATTGATAGAATAAGGTATTCAGAGCAAATATTAGCCTGAGAATAATATATGAATGTATTTTTTTAAATATTGAAAAATTAACAGATTTATAAATGGCTTACTAGAGTGTGCAACCACTGACTGTGTGGAATACAGCTGTGTCTGCACTTCCCCTTTTAACAGGAATTTGGGAAGCTCATAATATTCAGAATTAAAATTACAGGAAAAGGTTACAAAATAAATAATGAAAGTATATTGCAAAGTTGTTTTACTACATAGAATTAAACATTTTATATTAAAATCTCAAACGCCTAGATTTAGAGTTCTGCGTTAGCCGTCAAAAGCAGCGTTAAGGGGTCCTAACGCTGGTTTTGGCCGGCCGCTGGTATTTAGAGTCAGGCAGGAAAGGGTCTAATGCTCACTTTCAAGCCGCAACTTTTTCATATCGCAGATCCCCTTACGCCAATTGCGTATCCTATCCTTTCAATGGGATCTGCCTAACGCTGGTATTTAGAGTCTTGGCTGAAGTGAGCGGTAGACCCTCTACCGACAAGACTCCAGCCGCAGAAAAAAGTCAGTAGTTAAGAGCTTTATGGGCTAACGCCGGTTTATAAAGCTCTTAACTACAGTGCTCTAAAGTACACTAACACCCATAAACTACCTATGTACCCCTAAACTGAGGCCCCACCACATCGCCGCCACTATAATAAATATTTTTAACCCCTAATCTGCCGACCGCACACCGCCGCCACCTACATTATCCCTATGAACCCCTAATCTGCTGCCCCTAACATCGCCGACACCTACATAATATTTATTAACCCCTAATCTGCCCCCCCAACGTCGCCGCTACCTAACTACATTTATTAACCCCTAATCTGCTGACCGGACCTCGCCGCCACTATAATAAATGTATTAAACCTTAAAGCTAAGTCTAACCCTAACACCCCCCTAAGTTAAATATAATTTTAATCTAATGAAATAAATTAACTCTTATTAACTAAAGTATTCCTATTAAAAACGAAATACTTACCTGTAAAATAAACCCTAATATAGCTACAATATAACGAATAATTATATTGTAGCTATTTTAGGATTTATATTTATTTTACAGGCAACTTTGTATTTATTTTAACTAGGTACAATAGCTATTAAATAGTTATTAACTATTTAATAGCTACCTAGTTAAAATAATTACAAAATTACCTGTAAAATAAATCCTAAGATTTGGGGTTAATAAGTGTAGGTAAAGTAGCGGCGACGTGGGGGGGGGGGGGGCAGATTAGGGGTTAATAAATATAATATAGGGGTCGGCGATGTTAGGGGCAGCAGATTAGGGGTACATAGGTATAATGTAGGTTGCGGCGGTGTACGGAGCGGCAGATTAGGGGTTAATAATATAATGCAGGTGTCAGCGATGTTGGGGGCAGCAGATTAGGGGTTAATAAGTGTAAGGTTAAAGGTGTTTAGACTCGGGGTTCATGTTAGGGTGTTAGGTGCAGACTGGGGCTGCGTTGGGAGCTGAACGCTGCTTTTAGGTTTTTTTTCATCCCAAACTGCCCCATTGTTTCCTATGGGGGAATCGTGCACAAGCATGTTTTAGCTGCTTATCGCTACCGTAAGCAACGCTGGTATTGAGGGTTGAAGTGGCGGTACATTAGGCTCAACGCACCCTTTTTGGAGCCTAACGCAGCTCTTCAGACAACTCTAAATACCAGCGTTGTCTTAAGGGTGCGTTGGGAAAAAAAGCGGCGTTAGCTACGCGGGTCTTTACTGACAAAACTCTAAATCTAGGCCAAAGTGTTTAATGTCCCTTTAATGATGTCAGTGAACCATCAAAGAAGAAGGAAGATGATGCAGGAAAGAGAGAAAGGGACAGACAATATGAAAAGGAAAAAAGAGAGGGACAATTGAAAGACAGCCGGATGATTAATGATAAGGGGTAAAAGAGAGAGTGGTTTGTGTACAAAAGCTCAAAACAGGTTATGCTATGTAGTGTATACCAGACATTTTAAAACAAACGGAATGTATTCGTGGAAGGTACCAGCACAATGAAACTTGAAACTATTCGATCACATGAGCTTTCAGCAGAGCATCTATAGAGTGCCCTGTGTTAATCAAAATTTAAATTAAAGCAGTCTGAAACACCTGCTGGACAGGCTATCGCTACCATGACAAAAGCACAGACTGAGAAACTAAAAGTACTGTTTCACAATGCTTATCTCCTTCCCATTAAATAAAGGCCTTTCTCTGACTTGTGCAAGTGTCTGCTTATATTGTATAATGTGTGTTTGGCTTTTCCCTAATCGTCTGCTTATTTTTATGTTTATTTTTTTCTACAGACTTGACAAAATGAAGGGTTTGGATGTGGGAGAATCCTATCTTACGGTCATGTCAGAAATTTGCTAGGGAACAGGTGACAAAATCAAGACATACACAAAAGTGATAAATAAAAAATATGTTATATTGTGTACAGATTAAAACACTGTTACATGAGTTGTGTAGAAGAAAAACAACATATAAACATACACAAAGTGCAAAAAACTAATTGTACCACTATACTAAAACCAATATATCTTGGAGTCTCACTCTCTTATGAGCCAGTGTTTCCAGACTTCCTGCTTGTGGGTCTCTAATCTTTAGGTACTGCTCCAGGACTGGAATCTGGTACAAGGTTCTCTCAGGATCTTCAGACTGCTGGGCTCCCAAAGTTCCACTCTCCAGTCATGGCAGGCTCCAGGACCTGCTATTTCCAGTCTCAGCAGTCTATACACAACTAACACCAAATGTATATGTATAGTAACATAACTTGTTTGGACAGTCCCTCCTCTAGCCTACTCAGGCTGTCTCTTTGGGGGCAGGGAGTTCCTGGCACCTCACTGTCTAGCAGCTGGCCATATACCTTTAAGATTTGAATGCTTACAGGATTGGGAGACTTACTGTCAATTAACATATTTATGGTAAGGAAGCCCCTATTGTTTGGCATCATTTCTGGCATATAAGTAGATTAAATAAATACATAATACATATGTGAATATGTAATTTTGCAGAACAATACAAATAAATGGTGATAATAATAATATTTTTTTACTTTGTAAACCATTTCTTACAGCCATAGCAGCACGGTCAATTGTACACTTCAAAGGAAGAAAGACAACACACAAAAACAAAATATGGAGCTGCTAAGTTTCTTGCAGTCTTGTGTGATGGTTCAGTTGAAGAAATAATTTATGCCAGATTTGAGTAGGAGGCAAAGTATACACAAGATTTGTGGCTTTACAGTCAGTTGAAAATGCTGATGCTGAAACAATTTCTCAGGCAGTAAATGCAGAAGTTACACATTGACCAGTTGTGGAAGGAGAAACTGGTTGCTTGTCAGGGTTTTTTCCCCTGTTTTGTTTGCCATGTGCTGCTGGCAGCCATTTTACTCACCTCTCTTGCTGACTCTGGTGCATACTGTGTGATGCTGCTCATTTCCTGCACTTCCTTTTATGGCCAGATTGGTATACATTCCCCGTGTGAGACAGGATGCAGTCTCAGAATTGTGATGTCATCACTTATTATTTAAAGGGCCTCTGTTCAGTATGCTTTGCCCTTGCGTTGTCTCAGACCTGTTTGTGAGAGCTCCTGTGTATTACCTGGCTGTCTGACATCCCTCCTGGTTCCTGATCCCTGGCTTATTCCTGACTCTGCTGTTCTCCTTGTTCCTGATTCCAGCTCATCTAACTACTCGCTTTGGCTCCTGACACGGCTCGTCTGACTATTTGCTTTGGCTCCTGACTCGGCTCGTCTGACTACCAGCTCTGGATTTTACTCCTGGCTTGTTGTTTGACTTGTGGACTTTTTATTATTTTTTGTTATTAATAAAGGTGTGATTATTTTTGCACTTCTCGTCTCAGTCTGATTCCTGGCACCCTGACAATACGCAAGGGCCATGAATCCTGATAGTGCTAATAATCCACCTTTAACTGCCATAATTTCCAGGATGGATGAACAGAATCACTGCTTGGATCAATTTGCACTAGCCCTGCAAACCCTGCTGACTCGCACTGCACATTTGGACCAAAGTGTCCCGCAAGTTATGGCTGCTCCTGTTTCTGCTGCTGCACCTAGTCCTACCAGGTGCATGTCCGGTTCTGCACCTCTACCTCATCGATATGGAGGCGATCCTAATCAGTGCCGAGGGTTTTTGAACCAGGTGGGCATTTACTTTGAGATTTTACCTCAGGCGTTTCCCTCTGACAGAGCTAAAGTGGGATTTCTCATCTCGTTACTCTCTGACACAGCTCTTGCCTGGGCTAATCCCTTGTGGGAGACTAATAAACCTGTGATTTCAAATTACCCTGAATTTGTGGCCTCCTTTCGAAGGGTATTTGATGTTCCGGCTCGCTCCTCCTCTGCTACTAAACGACTCATGTCCATTCAGCAAGGTACAAGATCTGTTGCTCAGTATGCCATTGAGTTCCGTACGCTTGGCACAGAGGTAGGTTGGAACAATGAAGCCCTTGTTGCTGCCTTCTTTCATGGGCTCTCTGATGCGATTAAAGACGAAGTTGCTGCTAGAGATTTACCAGAAGATCTCGAGGCATTGGTGTCTTTTTTGATCCTAACAGACATCAGACTAAGTAAGAGGCCCTCTTTCAAGGAGCCTTTGCGGAAGCCTCCTGTTCTGTTGTCTCCTACGTGTTCATACCCACCCATGCCTCCCTCTCCTCCCATGCCTCCTGGTCACGAGTCATCAGGTACTGCTGAGCCAATGCAGTTGGGATTCCCGTGTCTCTCCGCGGCGGAGAGGGCCTTTAGGAGGAGGGAGGGGCTCTGCCTCTATTGTGGGTTACAGGGCCACCTTTTGAAGTCTTTTCCTACACGGCCGGGAAATGCTCACACCTAAGGTCCTGTCAGGGGGAAGACTTGGGTAGTTTATCCTTGTCCCCGGAACCGCTAAAGGAGAAACCTTTGGTCATGGTTGTCTTTTCCTGGGTGGACTCCTCCATAGTAACCGAGGCTCTTGTTGACTCCGGTGCTGGGGGCTATTTTATTGACAGTGCTTTTGTATCAAAGCACTCCATTCCTGTTTTGCCTTGGTCCGTTCCGCTTGCTATTGAGGCCATTGATGGCAGGCCCCTTCAGCCTGCACTTGTTACTCACGAAACTGCTCCGTTAGTTCCTGGTGATAAACTCTCTGCATTTTCCGGTTGTTATGGATTATCCCTGGCTCCAAAAGCACAATCCCAGTCTCGACTGGCGTAGGTCCAAAATTTTGTTGTGGTCTCCGCAATGTATTTCCACTTGTCTTCAGAAACCAGTTAAAGTCTTGTGCACTTCTTCAGTATCTCAATTGCCAGAGGAGTACCGAGAGTTCCTAGATGTTTTTGACAAGGTGCGTGCCGGTACGTTGCCTCCTTACCGGTCTTAAGATTGTGTCATAGACCTGCAACCCGGAGCCATTCCTCCTCGGGGCCGGGTTTACCCTCTGTCTGTTGCGGAGAATTGTGCTATGGAGGAGTATGTTGCCGATGCATGTCATGGGGGATCATCCGCAAATCCTGCTCTCGGCTGGTCACCTACTGCCATTAAGGCCTTTGATAGTATTAAGACTGCCTTTGTTGCCGCTCCAGTTCTGGCTCATCCTAACCGTGCCCTGCCTTTCGTTCTTGAGGTCGATGCGTCTGAGACTGGAGTAGATGCCATCTTGTCTCAACGTCCTATGTCTGACGGTTCCTTGCATCCGTGTGGTTTCTTCTCTAAGAAATTGTCTCCAGCGGAGTGCAATTATGAAATTGGCGACAGGGAATTACTGGCCATAATTTTGGCACTCAAGGAATGGAGGCATCTTCTCGAGGGTACTAGCGTGACAGTGCTCATTCTTACTGACCACAAGAATTTAACATATTTATCTGAAGCAAAACGTTTGTCACCCCGACAGGCCAGATGGGCGCTATTTTTGCCTCGGTTTAATTATGTGGTCTCCTACCTGCCTGATAGTAAGAATGTTAGGACTGATACCCTTTCTTGACAATTTTCGCCTCTGTCCAAGGAGGAGTCTGTACCTACTCCAGTTATACCTCTTGACCATATTTTGGCTACAATACGTACTAATTTGACTTCTCCCTTGGGGGAGGAGATCCTGGCTGCACAAACCAATGCACCTCCTGAGAAACCCAGTGGTAAGTGTTTTGTTCCTGAGAATCTTTGAACTAAACTTTTGCACACTTACCACTATTCTAAAGCCGCAGGTCACCCAGGCAAGAACCAAATGATTTGGTCTGTCAATTGACAATTCTGGTGGCCAGGTCTTCGTTCTGATGTTGCTGCGTATGTTGCTTCCTGCTCAGTTTGAGCACAGAATAAAACTCCTCGACGTCCGGAGGTCTTTCGTTTACATGGGTTACCCAAGGAGATAGTGTCGGACCGGGGTAGCCAATTTGTCTCCAGATTTTGGCGTTCCTTTTGTACTCAAATGGGGATCCAGCTTTCCTTCTCCTCTGCATATCACCCTCAATCCAATGGGGCTGCGGAACAGTCTAATCAAGCTCCGTTGCTATGTCTCAGATCACCACAATAATTGGTCTGAACTGTTACCTTGGGCTATTATTGCTTCCTCCAAGTTATCCCCGTTCATGGCGAATTATGGGTTTCAACCATCCTTGTTGACCGATTCATTCATGTCTCAGGGTATTCCGGCTTTGGAGGAGCATCTCCGGCAACTCCGTTCCACGTGGGTGAAGAATCATGACTGCCTTCATCGTTCTATGCAGCGCCAAAAGTTCCAGGCTGATCATAGGCGTCTGCCTGCGCCTTCCTACCAGGTTGGTGAGAGAGTTTGGCTGTCCTCCCGCAACTTGAACCTTCGTGTGCCTTCTAATAAACTGGCTCCTCATTATGTTGGTCCTTTTCGAATACTCCGGCGGGTCAATCCTGTGGCCTACGCTCTTGATCTTCCTCCTGCAATGCGCATCTCCAATGTTTTTCATGTCTTCCTCTTGAAACCATTGGTTTGTAATCGGTTTACCACTGTGTTGCCTCGTCCCCATCCTATCTATGTTAACAACCATGAGGAGTATGAGGTCAGCAGCATTATTGACTCTAGTATGCCCAGGGGCCGTGTACAGTATTTGATTCACTGGAGGGGCTATGGTCCGGAGGAGCGTTCTTGGGTTCCCTCCTCTGATGTTCATGCTCCCGCCCTCCTGCGTGCCTTTCATGCCTGTTTCCCCAATAAGCCTTTTGTCCTCCCGCGGGGGAGGGGTCGTTGAGGGGAGGGTACTGTCAGGGTTTTTTCCCTGTTTGCCATGTGCTGCTGGCAGCCATTTTACTTACCTCTCTTCCTGACTATGGTGCATTGTGGGGGATGCTGCTCATTTCCTACACTTCCTTTTATGGCCAGACTGGTGTGCATCATCCATGTGAGACAGTATGCAGTCTCGGAATTATTATTATTTTTTTGCAAGACCGGTATCAGTGCTGGTCTCTTTTTCACTTTGTAAATCAGTCCCACAACACTAAATATTGAAATAAACTTTCCAGTACATGAGCCACAAAATAAAGGGGACAATAAGGGTCTTCCTTTATACACATAACAAAAAGATTAACCCCTTAGTCTCCAGTCACATATTTAAAGTGCCTGCACCCTGCCTATTAATATCCTATAGAAAGGATTAACATGCCCCAAATAAAATTTGCAGCTAAATCTTCTTCGAGTGCAAGTCTCCAAGACCTAGAAGACAAAAGCACTTACCTGCAATCCAGCTGTCAGGCAGGACAACAGCTTACAAGTCATGAAAGGACACATAATCACAGAGACCTGTAGAAAAAGAAAGAACAGAGTAACCAACTCTGGCTTTCTATGACTAGGGTAGCAAATGTGTTAGGAAACCAAGCAAGGACCACCTCACCCCTTCCTAACTGCTTAAATGCCACCACTACTCTAACTCAAGAGATTGACGTGGACACAGCAAAACCCAAATCCTTGCTTGCAGGGAAAGTACCCAGAAAGGAAAAATATCTTCAGACACCGAACTTCACCTCCTCCATTGACAGAGTCAAAGAGAATGACTGGGGGTTATGGGTAAGGGAAGTGACACTTAACAGCTTTGCTGTAGTGCACTTTGCCTCCTCCTGCTTGCCAGGAGTGAATATCCCACTAATAATTGGAAAGACGTTGTGGACTCTCCATGTCTTAGGAAATAAATAATTCTTCTATTACAAATGTTATTGCCGGCCCACATGGATGAACTTTTTTTTTTTTTTAAATGACAATTCCAGTGAACATCCAATCACCATGTGTGTCAAACAGACAATATTGAAGTCCAGCCCCTTTAAAGCCCATAGAAAGCCTACATAGAGAGTGGGTGGGACTGCTACATCATAGCCCAGCCAAAAGAGGAAATAAAGGGTGGCGGAGGAACAGACAATACCAATTAGGATTATAAACCTTTTATTATAAAATTTTATTATAAAATATATACACTTAAAAAAAAAATGTGGTTTTACTTGCAAACTAATATATTTTTTATTGCAACATTCTTATAGTCTGAAATTTACCATCACTTATATTTGAAAAGATAAGCGCATCTACATATGGTAATATTAAACTGAGAGGAACGTGCTAATCTCCTGAAAAGATAAGTCCATCTACATATTGTAATATTTCACTGAGGTGAATTAGTGCATCTACATATGTTGTGATATTACACTTAGGTGAATTAGTGCATCTACATATCGTAATATTACACTTAGGTGAATTAGTGCATCTACATATTGTAATATTTTACTGAGGTTAAAGGCCTGTACGCCATCCTGAAAAGATAAGTGCATCTACATATTGTAATATTTCACTGAGGTTAAAGGCCTGTACGCCATCCTGAAAAGATAAGTGCATCTACAAATGATATTTCACTGAAGTGAATTAGCGTACCTGCATATGGTAATATTAAACTAAGGTGAATTAGCGTATCTGCATATGGTAATATTCAACTGAGGTGATTTAGCATATCTGCATATTGTAATATTCAACTGAGGTGAATTAGCATATCTACATATGATCAAAGAATAACACCCTAAGGTGAAAATAGGGGCGCTATCACAGTGTGTATGTATGTATATATATATATATAAAAAAATATACACACACACACATATACATATATATACAGACTAGCAGATAATGGAATTTATACCAGATGTAAACTTATACACTTATATCCACTATCACAGTCTATATAATTGCAGTGTACACAAAAATACAAATGTGCTACACCATATAAATAAAGTCCAATCAAATATGTGTGTTTGGTACACAGGTAGGCAGCTCTCCTCGAGGTATAAGGCCATCCACTTCCAAGTTATTCTAAAAAAAGAGCAGAAAAGGCCACACATAGCATAATTCTGTAAGGTATATCTTATGTAGTATACTAAATATAATACACTCACATTTGGTAAAGTACTAAAACGTAGTGCAAACTGGGCAGAACGGATCCTCAGCATTGTTCGGTAAAACTCTCCTCTTGGCACATGAAACACAGATTGTTATGGTTACTCTCCCCTCACAGTAGATTGGTGTTTGATTATTCTTTGGGATCCACCTCTCAGCTCCAAACCGTCAGGTAATGGGATTCATTCACCAAAAGATTAAAAAGGTAGCAAGTTGCTTAAAAGCAAGTGTTTATTAAACACAAATGATGTTCAACACCACGTTTCTCAGTGTCCAAACTGTTTCATCAGGCTGCTCCAAACTGTTTCAGCCTGGGGGGAAGGGGGCAGCACAAAACCTAAATATGCCAGTTTGTTTGGATTTGAGAGCTTGCATTGTGTGGCTGTTTTAGGGTCCCAGGTTTTGGAAAGGACCTTGACGTGGTACCTGGGCTTGTCACATTTGGCCAGATGCGGTAACTAACCTTTACATTTTTGCTTTTAAATCTTAGCTGTGAGCTTGCTAGTGAGTGCATGGTTTTCTCTGTATGTTGTATTAATTTGTTTTGTAATTTCCTCTATGGTTCTTGCACCCAGACCTGTCTGGGGTTAACTGCCTGTGACTCTGGTGACAGCACAGCTTCTTGTGAGTGCCACTGAGCACCCAGGGCTGAGCATGTTACAGGGTCATGGGATGTGTACCCGGTCCGGTCTAGGAGTGCAGTCCCCTTACGTGTTTTGTATAAAAACCTACTAACAAGCTTACCTACAACCACCTCCTAAATACCCCCGGTGTTCACTGGACTGCCGCCACATTGCCGTGAGAGGAGTCGGCGTCTGACGTCATCAAAAAGCGCATCACTATGCGCAACGTCATTACGGAAGTGCCGAGTTCTCCATGGTAACCCATGTCAATATACTGGCCAGTGCGGCTATTCAGTGAAGAGTGTTATATCATTGTGATGCTGCAATTTGCTATAGATGCGATCAGCATTCCAACATTAGTGTGACTCACGCATTATATTCAATTATGGCTCCAAGGCCTCTACAAGTGAATTTATGCAACTACAATGAAAAATAACATAATAAGTGCGATAAAAAACTAAGTAAAAATTCACGAGTGTGACAGATCACTATTCTTGCCTAAAACTTAATATAATTACAACTGACTATGTTTTTCCTTACGAGATGACTTATTACAGGACACAATATTCTACCAATAAACATTCCTTCATGTCTAGTCGGAATATGATAGAAACAAGGAAATTACAGTGAGACCATTAGTGGATTATAGATCCATGTAAAGTCAATCACTTTTGTGTTTATCAATTAGTGTTCAGCATATTAATAGAAGGGGCTAAAATGTCTCCGGACAGCCTTGGTTAGATGTTTGCAAGTTGGCGTATATGTGGTGACCATATTTATCTGCCCAGGGTTCAACTTCGCTCCGGATTTCACTGTTCCAGCTTTAGTGGGATCCATGAGGTCTTCTTGTGCCTTGGCTACCATCTCCCTGGCATAGCCCCTCTCTATCAGTTTATCGCTCATCTCTTTGAGTTGTAGCTGCATCATGGACATCTCACTGTTATTCCTGATGACCCGAGTGAGTTGTGAGGTGAGGAACCCTTTCTTTTGGTGCAAAGGGTGAAAGCTCCTCGCATCCAAAAGGGAATTGCGGTCTGTTGGCTTTGTATATAAGGAAGTACCAAATCGGACTTCACCCCTTGCATCAATTTTGGATATATTAAGATCCAAAAAATGTACAGATTCCAAGCTGTATTCCATCTTAAATCTAATAGGACTAGCCATGGAGTTCAAATGTGACACCGACTTTATATTGGTGTTATCAAATGGCTGCATTTGTTCCCGTTCATACCAGGCCATATAGAGATTTACGTAAGTGGGTGCCACATTTGACCCCATGGCAGTGCCGGCCACCTGTAGATAATAGTCACATTCGAATCTGAAATAATTTTTCTCCAGACAGTATGTCAACATCTCACATATGAATTCTATGGGTGGTCCATGATAGAACGCATTCCCTGATTGGAACAGCCAATAGAATGCAAGGTCAATCCGATTGGCTGATTGCATCAGCCAATCGGATTTTTCCTACCTTAATTCCGATTGGTTGATAGAATCCTATCAGCCAATCGGAATTCAAGGGACGCCATCTTGGATGATGTCATTTAAAGGAACCTTCATTCGTCGTTAGTCCGTCGGCCAGGAAGGCTGCTCTGCGTCGGATGTCTTCAAGATGGTGCCGCTCCTCGTAGGATGGAAGAAGATAGAAGATGCCGCTTGGATGAAGACTTCTGCCTGGATGGAGGACCTCTTCTGCCCGGATCGGATGAAGACTTCTGCCCGGCTGGAGGACCACTTGTGCCCGGATCGGATGAAGACTTCTGCCCGGCTGGGTGAAGACAGCTCAAGGTAGGGTGATCTTCAATGGGGTAGTGTTAGTTTTTTAAGGGGGGATTGGGTGGGTTTTAGAGTAAGGTTGGGTGTGGGTGGTGGGTTTTAATGTTGGGGGGGGGTTTATTTCTTTTTTTACAGGTAAAAGAGCTGATTACTTTGGGGCAATGCCCCGCAAAAAGCCCTTTTAAGGGCTATTTGTAATTTAGTATAGGGTAGGGCATTTTATTATTTTGGGGGGCTTTTTTACTTTATTAGGGGCTTAGATTAGGTGTAATTAGTTTAAACAAAGTTGCCTGTAAAATAAAAATAAATCCTAAAATAGCTACAATGTAATTATTAATTATATTGTAGCTATCTTAGGCCTAGATTTGGAGTTCGGCGGTAAAAGGGCTGTTAACGCTCCGCAGGCTTTTTTCTGGCCGCACCATAAATTTAACTCTGGTATCGAGAGTTCAAACAAATGCTGCGTTAGGCTCCAAAAAAGGAGCGTAGAGCATTTTTACCGCAAAAGCAACTCTCGATACCAGAGTTGCTTACGGACGCCCGGCCTCAAAAACGTGCTCGTGCACGATTCTCCCATAGGAAACAATGGGGCTGTTTGAGCTGAAAAAAAACCTAACACCTGCAAAAAAGCAGCGTTCAGCTCCTAACGCAGCCCCATTGTTTCCTATGGGGAAACACTTCCTACGTCTGTACCTAACACTCTAACATGTACCCGAGTCTAAACACCCCTAACCTTACAATTATTAACCCCTAATCTTCCGTCCCCGCTATCGCTGACCCCTGCATATTTTTTTAAACCCCTAATCTGCCGCTCCGTAAACCGCCGCCACCTACGTTATCCCTATGTACCCCTAATCTGCTACCCCTAACACCGCCGACCCCTATATTATATTTATTAACCCCTAATCTGCCCCCCTCAACGTCGCCGACACCTGCCTACACTTATTAACTCCTAATCTGCCGAGCGGACCTGAGCGCTACTATAATAAAGTTATTAACCCCTAATCCGCCTCACTAACCCTATCATAAATAGTATTAACCCCTAATCTGCCCTCCCTAACATCGCCGACACCTAACTTCAATTATTAACCCCTAATCTTCCGATCGGAGCTCACCGCTATTCTAATAAATGGATTAACCCCTAAAGCTAAGTCTAACCCTAACACTAACACCCCCCTAAGTTAAATATAATATTTATCTAACGAAATAAATTAACTCTTATTAAATAACTTATTCCTATTTAAAGATAAATACTTACCTGTAAAATAAATCCTAATATAGCTACAATATAAATTATAATTATATTATAGCTATTTTAGGATTAATATTTATTTTACAGGCAACTTTGTAATTATTTTAACCAGGTACAATAGCTATTAAATAGTTAAGAACTATTTAATAGTTACCTAGTTAAAATAATAACAAATTTACCTGTAAAATAAATCCTAACCTAAGATATAATTAAACCTAACACTCTACACAAATAATTAATTAAATAAACTACCTACAATTACCTAAATTAACCTAACACTACACTATCAATAAATTAATTAAACACAATTCCTACAAATAAATACAATTAAATAAATTAGCTAAAGTACAAAAAATAAAAAAGAACTAAGTTACAGAAAATAAAAAAATATTTACAAACATAATAAAAATATTACAACAATTTTAAACTTATTACACTACTCTAAGCCCCCTAATAAAATAACAAAGCCCCCCAAAATAAAAAATTCCCTACCCTATTCTAAATTAAAAAAGTTACAAGCTCTTTTACCTTACCAGCCCTGAACAGGGCCCTTTGCGGGGCATGCCCCAAGAATTTCAGCTCTTTTGCCTGTAAAAGAATAAATACAATACCCCCCCCAACATTACAACCCACCACCCACATACCCCTAATCTAACCCAAACCCCCCTTAAATAAACCTAACACTAAGCCCCTGAAGATCTTCCTACCTTGTCTTCACCATACCAGGTTCACCGATCCGTCCTGAAGAGCTCCTCCGATGTCCTGATCCAAGCCCAAGCGGGGGCTGAAGAGGTCCATTGATCCGGTCAAAGTCTTCATCCAAGCGGGGCAGAAGAGGATCTACCATCCGATTGATGTCATCATCCAGGCGGCATCTTCTATGGTCTTCCATCCGGAGCGAAGCGGCAGGATCCTGAAGACCTCCAGCGCGGAACATCCATCCGGACCGACGACTGAACGAAGAATGACTGTTCCTTTAAGGGACGTCATCCAAGATGGCGTCCCTCGAATTCCGATTGGCTGATAGGATTCTATCAGCCAATCGGGAATTAAGGTAGGAATTTTCTGATTGGCTGATGGAATCAGCCAATCAGAATCTAGGTTCAATCCGATTGGCCGATCCAGCAAATCAGATTGAGCTCCGCATTCTATTGGCTGATCGGAACAGCCATATAGAATGCGAGCTCAATCTGATTGGCTGATTGGATCAGCCAATCGGATTGAACTTGATTCTGATTGGCTGATTCCATCAGCCAATCAGAAAATCCTACCTTAATTCCGATTGGCTGATTAGAATCCTAACAGCCTATCGGAATTCGAGGGACGCCATCTTGGATGACGTCCCTTAAAGGAACAGTCATCGTCGTTCAGTCGTCGGTCCGGATGGATGTTCCGCGCTGGAGGTCTTCAGGATCCTGCCGCTTCGCTCCGGATGGAAGACCATAGAAGATGCCGCCTGGATGATGACTTCAATCGGATGGAAGGATCCTCTTCTGCCCCGCTTGGATGAAGACTTTGACCGGATCATCGGGACCTCTTCAGCCCCCGCTTGGGCTTGGATCAGGACAACGGAGGAGCTCTTCAGGGACGGATCGGTGAACCTGGTATGGTGAAGACAAGGTAGGAAGATCTTCAGGGGCTTAGTGTTAGGTTTATTTAAGGGGGGTTTGGGTTAGATTAGGGGGTATGTGGGTGGTGGGTTGTAATGTTGGGGGGGGGGGTATTGTATTTATTCTTTTACAGGCAAAAGAGCTGAAATTCTTTGGGGGCATGCCCCGCAAAGGGCCCTGTTCAGGGCTGGTAAGGTAAAAGAGCTTGTAACTTTTTTAATTTAGAATAGGGGTAGGGAATTTTTTATTTTGGGGGGCTTTGTTATTTTATTAGGGGGGCTTAGAGTAGGTGTAATTAGTTTAAAATTGTTGTAATATTTTTATTATGTTTGTAAATATTTTTTTTATTTTCTGTAACTTAGTTCTTTTTTATTTTTTGTACTTTAGCTAGTTTATTTAATTGTATTTATTTGTAGGAATTGTGTTTAATTAATTTATTGATAGTGTAGGTGTTAGGTTAATTGTAGGTAATTGTAGGTAGTTTATTTAATTAATTTATTGATAGGGTAGTGTTAGGTTTAATTATATCTTAGGTTAGGATTTATTTTACAGGTAAATTTGTTATTATTTTAACTAGGTAACTATTAAATAGTTCTTAACTATTTAATAGCTATTGTACCTGGTTAAAATAATTACAAAGTTGCCTGTAAAATAAATATTAATCCTAAAATAGCTATAATATAATTATAATTTATATTGTAGCTATATTAGGATGTATTTTACAGGTAAGTATTTAGCTTTAAATAGGAATCATTTATTTAATAAGAGTTAATTTATTTCGTTAGATAAAAATTATATTTAACTTAGGGGGGTGTTAGTGTTAGGGTTAGACTTAGCTTTAGGGGTTAATACATTTATTAGAATAGCGGTGAGCTCCGGTCGGCAGATTAGGGGTTAATAATTGAAGTTAGGTGTCGGCGATGTTAGGGAGGGCAGATTAGGGGGTTAATACTATTTATGATAGGGTTAGTGAGGCGGGTTAGGGGTTCATAACTTTATTATAGTAGCGCTCAGGTCCGCTCGGCAGATTAGGGGTTAATAAGTGTAGGCAGGTGTCGGCGACGTTGAGGGGGGCAGATTAGGGGTTAATAAATATAATATAGGGGTCGGCGATGTTAGGGGCAGCAGATTAGGGGTACATAGGGATAACGTAGGTGGCGGCGATTTGCGTCGGAAGATTAGGGGTTATTATATTGAAGTAGCTGGCGGCGACGTTGTGGGGGGCAAGTTAGGGGTTAAGAAATATAATATAGGGGTCGGCGGGGGTTAGGGCAGCAGATATGGGGTACATAAGTATAACGTAGGTGGCGTGTAGGCAGATTAGGGGTTAAAAATTTTAATCGAGTGGCGGCGGTGTGGGGGGACCTCGGTTTAGGGGTACATAGGTAGTTTATGGGTGTTAGTGTACTTATAGGGTACAGTAGTTAAGAGCTTTATAAACCGGCGTTAGCCAGAAAGCTCTTAACTCCTGCTATTTTCAGGCGGCTGGAATCTTGTCGTTAGAGCTCTAACGCTCACTTCAGAAACGACTCTAAATACCAGCGTTAGAAAGATCCCATTGAAAAGAATAGGATACGCAAATGGCGTAGGGGGATCTGCGGTATGGAAAAGTCGCGGCTTAAAAAGTGAGCGTTAGACCCTTAATCACTGACTCCAAATACCAGCGGGCGCCAAAACCAGCGTTAGGAGCCTCTAACGCTGGTTTTGACGGCTACCGCCGAACTCAAATCTAGGCCTTAGGGTTTATTTTATAGGTAAGTATTTATTTATTATTTTTTTAAAACATTGTTTTTTTATTCAAGTTTCAAGAAAAAATAATTTTTCATTTTGTCCATATAAACATATAGGCATTACAGGTCATTGTAATACAAACATTTTCTCAAATAATATTGTCTACCAGGAATCATGATATCCTTAAAAGTCCAAGAATTAGTCCCTCATAGTTCCTTAGGTTTAACATACGGGTTAAGGCCTCCATATATAATTCCTCTTTAGGTTATCAGAAAAATAGAAGATTTTAAAGTTACATCTTTAAACAAATTCAAATAAGCAACTGGTAACACAAAAAAACAAATCAAGAAAGTAACCAGAGAAAGCATTTAACAATGTCACTGTCTTAACATAGCTGGTCATAGATTCTCCCAATTATTTGCTGCATAAGATATATCAAGAGTATAAAAATGACTTAGAGAAAGGGGGAAAAGGAAAAAGGGGGGGGGAAGTGGGGGGTAGGTTAGGTGACCTCCATGGGGTAACAAAGAAGAACCTATAGCCATAAACGTCTGCTGTATTTGAGTCAGGGCAAGCGTGCATCGTCATCTACCATCTATTCCCCTATAGTGCCTAGGAAGGGAGTCCCAATAGAACTTGATGTCATAGAATCTTGTCAGATTCCCCTTCTATACGTAAACGTATTCTTCGTGTGAAAGAAGTGTTGTTGTGTTTTGTATCCAGTCATTTCTGGAGGGAACTATGACTAGACCTCCATTTTCTCCCTATCAAGTTCCTAGCACTATTAAGTCCTACCAACAAAAGGTTCCATCTGATTTTGCAAAAGTTCTCTGGTCTTTAGTTTAAAATCACAGACAAAAGGATTAAAATAAAAGAGTCTCCTATTATTGTTTGGAAGTCCTTCTCTATTTGTGTCCAAAATGGTCTGATTCCTGTCACATTGCACCAAATATGTGACATGTTGCCCTTCCGTCACACTACCCCTCCAACACCTATCGTCAGCATTAGCATATATATGACTTAAGCGGGTTGGTGTTAAGATACCAGCGTGTCAGTATTTTATGATTAGTTCTAAGGTCTTTGGGAGAGCTGAAGATTTGTAGTGTTGGAAATATATTTTCACCATTCTTCCTTGGAAATTGGAACTTCCAGTTCCCTCTGCCAGCTTAGAGTGTTTGCCAGGGAGTTTTTTAATTAATGTGTCTTCTAGTATCTGCCTAGCTAGAGATAAGGTGCCCGACATATTTTACCTCCAGCAAGCATAATTTTTCAAATTTAGTAGGGGATCTCAGTAGGCCCGCCTTATATTTGGAATGTAGGGTCAGGTGGTTTAAGTTGCGCATGTTTTTAACCATGACGAGTAGTTCTCACGCGATCTCCCCCATCTCATTTCTATGTCTAGTTTACCATTTATTGTTAATTTTATAAATTGTATCGTGTATCCTAGTTCGCCTTGAGTGTTTTTAATAAGTTCCAGCCCTCCAAGGATTCTGCATTGTATGAAATAGGTGAAAGGGGTGAGACTCTAGAAGAAATGCCCATGTGTGAGTCCCACATAATGTCCCAATTTCAAATATATGTGTGTGTATAGCATTGATGATCTAACTAAGATTGGTCGTGCGTGAGGTTAACCCAGCATAGTGCCCCTAGTGATGTAGCTTGTAGAAGATACGAATCAATTGTGGACCATGCTTTATTTTCTGCTTTACCAATGCCAATTTAATACACGCTGGAGAGTTACTGCAGTATAAATATCTCTCTATACTCGGGACCCCCATGCCTCCTTTCCCCAGTGGTCTATGCATGACCACTTTGTTTATCCGGGGTTTAACCTTTCCCCAAATGAGATTAGTTAATTTCTGATTGTACCAGAGATAAAAATTGTTTAGTGAGATGTATAGGAACCATTTGGAGGATATATAAAATCTGTGGGAAAGTGGTGTTGTCATTTTTTTTTAATGTTATGACCCAACAAAGGGACACTTTATTTGCATTTCAAATTTTTCACTTTACATACACATACAGACTGTAATAAATACATTAATAAACAAAAAACGTCAAGAAAGGGAAAAAAAAAAAAAAAAAAAAAGAAGGAAATACCATTCCGTCAATAATATGGAACATATCCTGACATTATAACTTCTGTGGGGATATCTCTCCCCCAACTTACAGGAAAACGATAATTCATCACATCAAAACATATACTTGATTATTAACCCTCTTGACACTGTCCACCATTGACTATTTATCTCTCCTCTTCAAACCACATCTATTCTTTGGACAAAACCAAGACACATATACCCCCATCGGCACCTTATTCTTTATCAAACTCCTCTTGGAGGGTAATGGGGGGGGGGTGAGAGAAAAGAAGAGAGAAGAAGAGGAAAACAAAACAAAACAAAACCAACAACAAAAAACACAAAACAAAACAAACAAAAAACACAAAAAAAACTCAACCACACAAAATAAGCCCCTCTCCGACCGACCGCTTCCCCGACTCCCCTGGGCCTCCATCATCCATCTTTCAATGGTCTAATATGGATCGGCATTCTATAGAAAGCAGCCCCTTCCAACATTAATGACTGGAGGTATATTGAATTCTTCAAGGGTAGACAAAAACTGGGCTTGAATTTGCCGTTGACCATGTTAGAATTCTTTTAACCATTTATTGAAATAATCCTCTAAATATTTTTCCACCGTCATCTTATATCATGTAGCTCAACATTCATTTGTGTATGGTTTTATAGCATTGAAAAATTCCGCTTTCCCTGGTGCAGTATGGGAGACCCATTGTCTAAGAATTAAGTTTCGCGCGACTAGAATAGCCGTGTTTATCAGCGATTGATCCCCCTTCTGTATGGGTATATATATATTAAAAAAAAACCTGTAAATGGTTCAATCACCAGATTTTTGAGTTTTCTATCCAGCCAATAATTGACCTTACACCAAAACTGTCTGACCTTAGGGCATTCCCACAAATAGTGAAGAATGTCTGCCCACTCTACTCTACACTTGGGACAATAACTTTTCTTATCCTTCTTTGCCCTCTTGTTTATCCTATTCGGTGTTAGATGGTATTTATTCACTATTTTTCAATTGTGACTCTCTCAAGCTGCAATTAGCTGTGGCATATTCAGACAGTTATATTACTTTTCCTTATTTCCTGCACAGTTATTTCTGGAAAATATTTTAAATATCCATCCCTTAATTTCCCAACATATTCTTGGCCCCCTTTTCTAAGTAACATCTGATGCAGTACAGGTGGCCCACATTTTACAAAACGGTTCATTTACAAACCGTTTCAGAATACAAACCTTTTTTTCCAGTCATGTGACTGCTAATTGAAAGCAGTGCATTATTAAAATAGCCAGTAGGTGGAGCTGTCGCTTGTGTTGCAGCAAAGCCAAGCAAGCTGAAAGTAATCAGTTTAACCAGACCTGAGCTATCGATCAAGATTTCAAAGGAACAAGATCGTCCTGTCTATAAATCAGTCCAGATTGGAATGCATAGAAAGGAACTGTTTGAAGAAAAATGCAAGCGAAGTCTGTGTTGTGTGATTACTTTATTAGGTTTATAATGATGTTTAGCATTTTAAAGTCTTCATTTCAAAGCTTTAAAATAAATGTATTAGTGTTACTTATGCCAATTTTGAGAGGGGCCTGGAACCTAACTCCCTCACTTCCCACTGACTTACATTATAAACTGGGTTTCAATTTACAACGGATTTCGATTTACAACCATTCCTTCTGGAACCTAACCCCGTGAGTAAACTGAGGGCTACCTGTACTTGATTGAACGTATACCGGCTTTATAAATATTGATCCCGGGCCTCAACTTCTTTCCAGTCCCATACCCAATTTCTTACTTGACCTAGTCGGTTCAAATAAGCTTCAAACCTGCAAATATGCATAGAAATTCTTGGGGGAAATATATCATCTTTCAGCAATCTCAGTAAACATAACTATATAAGTATTTATCATCGTTTTTATAAGTTGTGCAAAATTTACTAGGACCTTTCTCGCGCCATTCTTTAAAAACCACATTGTAATAACCTGGAGAAAAATCTGGCATGCCAATTATTGGGAGATGGTGTGATACGTGTAATCCATATTTGTAGAAATTAAAACAGTTTCTTGCAAGGCGCAAATTATATTTGCAAAAGTTATCATCTGATTGTACATTACTAGGTAGTTTTATTGAAAGGAAAATGATGCACAGCCTTATATCAAATGAGGCCAGTAGCTTAGATTTCTATGTCATAATAAGGTAATATTTTCGGCTTCTGTAAGCCAGTCTACCGCAAATTTATCATAGTCAACCCATTATAGAATTTTATAGTAGGTAAAGAGAATCCCCCCATATTCTTTAAGTTCCTTAATGTCTGTCTATTGCGAGTCTAGTTTTTTCTTTCTACCCCACAAGAATCCAGCACAAGCTTTATTATACCGATCAATATCTTGCTTGGGTATAAACATTGGTAAATTCTGTAAGAGAATAATATTCGAGGAAACATTATAGCTTTAATGATCATAACCTTCGCCGGAGAGAGACAAGAAAAATGGGGTCCCACTTTTTAAATTCACTGCCAAATTTTAATTACTTCCGTAAAATAAATAGTGATACCATTCATTCGGCCTAGTTCCTAATTTGATCCCAAGATAGTTAATGTGTGCCACTTCCTGATAGGGGTGTTTATTATAACTTTATGAATCCACAGTATTTCTGATTTACTAGAGTTTATTTGTACCCTGAAAAATCGACTAATAGATTCTTATAATTTCCAGACATTTCGGGATATTTACATTTGAGTCCTTAATAAACAATAAGATATTCATCCGCATATAATGAGATAATCAGATTCCTATTCCCTAGCTCAGTTCCCTTTATATCTTCCTTAAATAGATAGCTAACGGTTCTAATGATATATTGAATAGTAAAGGTGAAAGGGGCACCCCTGACGGGTGCCCCTTTGCAACGTGATGTATTGTGACACTTCGTTGTTACTAGCAACTGTGACCTTGGCTTGTTATAAATTAATTTTATTATATTCAAGATGTTTCCCTCAAAACCAAATTTCGTAAGAGTTGTAAATAAGTGATCCCACGTAGGTGGAATCGAATGCTTTTTCTGCATCAATAGTGACCAGGGCCATGTCCCTCTTTACTGTTCTTCCCGAGTGTCTTTTTTTTATTATGGAAATGATCTAATGTTAGTAATGACCCAGCTGCCATGTTACGTAACCGGGTTTCTGCCGGCGATAAAGCCAGTCAGATCTTCATTTATTAGGTCCCCCATTATATCTTAAGTCTCTCCGCAAGGATGGTCATGAAATTTTATAATCGACATTCAAAAGGGATATTGGTCTGTATGATCCCATATTCTCCAGGTCTTTCCCTTTTTTGTAAATCAGAGTAAATAGTTGAGTCTAAAAAATAAGATGACCTTTAGTTTCATTCTGCGTGAAGTACTGTTTATATAATTGCCTAGTGCCTCTGTAATATTCTCTTTCAGAATTTATAAAATTCTCTGGTAATCCGTCTGGCCCAGATGCCTTCCTTAATTTCATTTTGTCTATAGCAGCCACTATTTCTTCTATGGAGAATTCCCTATTCACCTGTTCTAAATCTTCCCTAGAGATTCCAGGGACTTTTTATATTTTGCCAGGAATTTGTCTTTCTCTAGCTCGTCTACTGGTACATTCGTATATAATTTCTGGTAAAATTTAAAAAAGGCTTCCCTTACTTCAGACACCCGTGAATACACAGACCTCTCATCCCTTATTAGCGATATCATATTCTTTTTTTTCCTGATTTTAATAAGTTTAGCAAGATGGTTTAGCTGCAACTCCCTGTACCCCTGAAAATTTGCTCTTGCTTTTAAATCTTCCACCGCCCACTGATTTTTTAAAAATGTTTCCCTGCTCGCTTTAGCAAGGGAGTATTTTTTCCCAGGTTATTACGTTAGGGATCATTAAATATTTTCTGAACATATTTTTAAGCTGATTGGATAGGTGTATCTCCTGGCTTCTAGTTTTTTTTTTAAATCTAACCATATACGCCTTTATTTCCCCTCTCATAACACCTTTCCAGCTTCCCAAAAAATCTCAGGTTACATAGGTATTCCTTTTTAACTTGCAATAATTTTGCCACCTCTCTCTGAGCCAGTTACTAAACCGGATATTATTGTACATAAACTTGGGGAAACTAAAGGTGTTCGTGTTTGTTCCCACCTGAACCGTTGCACTTAATTTTAGACTGATTATTGCGTGGTCTGAAATTATAATATCTTCTATTTGTGACTCCTTATCCATACTTAACAGAGTGTCATCTATTAAAAACATATCTAATCCTTGAAAAGGTTTTATATGCCCTTGATTCACAATGAATAATTACTGTAGATCGCGGGTGCTGTAGTCGCCATATGTCTTTCAATCTAAATACTTGCTTAGTTCCCTCAGACATCTTGAACTCCGCTGCTGTCTAGCCGACTGCCTTTGCTGGAAACGATCTATTTCTGGATGCATCGTCATATTAAAGTTCCCCCATTAAAATTAAATTCTGCCTACATATGGGGCTAGCTTAACTTTCAATTTATCCCAGAAATCTATATCTAATTTAATAGGGTCTGTATACATTGCAAAAAGACCAATTTTTTTTCCTGTCTCGATCTGTAATATAATATAGCGACCAGCCGCGTCTAACTCTTGTTTAACCACCTTATATTCTACTCTCTATGTATGAGTATAGCTACCCCACATTTTCTTTCATGCATGGTGTAGCAAAAATCACTTTAATCCAGTTTGCTTTTAACTTGGGAATTTCACTTGCTTTTAAATGTAATTCTTGTAAACATATTATGTCGGGACTCCTGTTTTTTAAGTTTTTAAGAATATGTTTTCTTTAATTGGTGACGTGACCCCCCCACATTCCAAGTATATCATCTTTAAATCTGTACTCAACATTTATTTAAAATTTTATTTTCTAACTCTGTCTTACCAGCCTCTTGTCTGAGGGTGACCCAGTTAGTCGACATCGGCGCCACCGATGTGTCTTCTAGTATCTGCCTAGCTATAGATAAGGTCCCGACATATTTACCTCCAGCAAGCATAATTTTTCAAATTTAGTAGGGGGATCTCAGTAGGGTCCGCCTTATATTTGGAATTTAGGGTCAGGTGGTTTAATTGCGCATGTTTTAACCATGACGAGTAGTTTCCTCACGCGATCTCCCCCATCTCATTTCTATGTCTTAGTCTACCATTTTATTGTTAATTTTATAAATGTATCATGCATCCTAGTTCGCCTTGAGTGTTTTTAATAAGTTCCAGCCCTCCAAGGAATTCTGCATTGTATTGAAATAGGTGAAAAGGGGTGAGACTCTAGAAGAAATGCCCATGTGTGAGTCCCTCATAATGTCCCAATTTTCAAATATAGGTGTGTGTATAGCATTGATAATCTAACTAAGATTGGTCGTGTGTGAGGTGAAACCCAGCATAGTGCCCCTAGTGATGTAGCTTGTAGAAGATACGAATCAATTGTGGACCCATGCTTTATTTTCTGCTTTACATAGCATTTAAGTACACGCTGGAGAGTTTACTGCATTATAATATCTCTCTTATACTCGGACCCCCATGCCTCCTTTCCCAGTGGTCTATGCATGATCACTTTGTTTATCCGGGTTTAACCTTTCCCCAAATGAATTAGTTAATTTCTGATTGTACCTGAGACAAAAATTGTTTAGTGAGATGTATAGGAAACCATTTGGAGGATATATAAAATCTGTGGGAGTGTTGTCATTTTAATGGCCTGTATTCTACCCCACCAGGTTAAGGGCTTTTCTTGCATATTCTAAAGTAATTTTTCACTTATTTAGCAAGGGAATATAGTTATGTTGGAATAACTGATTTGTTTTCGGGGTTAAATCTATGCCCAGGTATCTAATCTTGCGTTGTTGAAGTTTGTATGGGCTTATCTCTTTTAAGGTCTTAAATTGTAAATTATTCAGATTGACGTAAAGAATTTCGGATTTCTGAGGATTTATTAAGAAATTTGAAAGTTTACCAAATTTGTAAATTCTGTTATTAAGTGTGGCAGGGATTCAATTGGGGAAGTCATGGAAACCAAGACATTGTCAGCGTATAGCGACAGTTTGTATTCATTGGTCCTATTTTGATTCCTCGAATGTCATTGTTCTCTCTTATGTGTGCTGCTAAAGCCTCAATAGATAGTGTGTAACAGGAGCGGGGACAGGGGACACCCCTGTCTCATTCCTTTGTAGATTTGGAAATTATTAGATAAAATGCCATTTGCCTTAACTCTCGCTGAGGGGCTATTATATACACTAAAGATTCTTTCAATCATTTTATTACCAAAACCATATCTTACCTAGGCATGCCCTTAATGAACCCCCAATCAAAGCGATCAAACGCTTTCTCAGCATCTGTTTGATATAAGGAGTGTAGGGTTCCCTTATTCTATTCACATGTTCAATTAGATGTAGGGTTTCTTATGGTATTATCTCGTGCCTCACGTCTCGGACAAAACCTGATTGATCCACATGGATTAATTTAGGGAGAACTGAATTCAATCTGTTGGCCAATACTTTTGTGAAGATTTTTATATCTGAATTAAGTAAGGAAATAGGGTCTATAGTTTTCCACCCTAGTGTTATCAATTCCCGGTTTTGGGAGAACCGATATATGTGCCTCCAAAATTTGCATAGGCCACTCGGTATTACTATCTATTGTTTGACACAATGTGGTGAAGTGCGGTGCTAATATGTATTTAAACTGTTTATAATAAGCGTTTGGAAAATCCATCTGGCCCTGGGCTTTGTGTAATGGTAAATTATTGATCACCGACAGTACCCTTCTTGCACAGTGATGGGGTGCTCCAATTGTTTTGCTATTTCTGGTGGGACTGTAGGGAGATCTATCTCATTAAATATGCGTGAATTGCTCCTAGGGCATCTGACATTGATGGAGGGTGAAAGATTATATAGATTTTGATATATATTTTAAAGTTATCAACTATACTAACAGAATCTAGGACATGTTTTCCGTTGTTAGTTTGTATCTTTTGTATATAAGAATTGGTCCTTTATCGTACGTAGCATCCTCGCTAAGAGGGTGCCTGTTTGTTTGATTCAGCATAGTACAATTTTTAAGATAATATGCTTTTGCCCTGTGCTTCTTTGTATAATATGTGGTTCAGGTTATTTCTAGCTGCTTGTAATTGTTTGCTAAGGGTTATAATCTCGAGGGTTCGTTTGTGTAGGGATTCTGTGGTATGTAATGTGTTTAGGGCTGCATTGTATCCGTCCTGTATTGTTTTTTGTAGTATGGCTTTTGTTGGATCAGTTCTCCTCTAATCACCGCCTTATGTGCTTTCCATACATTAGAGGGAAGATGTTTGATGTGTAGGGGTTAAGATTAAAGAATTCCTGTAAGGCTAATGTGATCTTATTCAAAATGAGAAGTTTTTTTGAGGAGTGTTTCATCCAATCTCCAAACGTAAGGGGAGAGGGGGTGCTCTATTCCTTTTAGATCGACACTTACTGCTGCATTGTCAGACCAACTAGTGTGTTCAATATCTGAACTTGTGATCAAGCTATATGTGAGTTGATCTCAAATATATAATCGATGCGGGATTAGACTTTGTGTGATGGGAATAAAAAGTATAATTTTTCTGACTAGGATGATCAGTCCTCCATACATCTATTAAGGTTAACTTCCTAAGGTTCGCTGCTAATTTTGCGTATAGACATCGTACTAATGAGCTATGCCCTGTAGAGCAGTCTAATTCTGGTTCCAACACAACATTAAAGTCGCCAGATACTATTAGAGCGCCTTCTTTAATTGACAATATTTTGTTAGCTTCTGAAAAAATTTTGATTAGTTAACATTCATGCACCCAAGATAAAACCAATGTGATGAGTCGGTGATGTAAAACGCCTACTATATAATCCATCTACCATCTTATCCTCAGCTCTGTGTTGCATATGAAACGGGGGGTCGTTCTACTAAACAATATTCCCACTCCCATTTTTCTTTTTTGTATGAGATGCATAATAACCTGTTGGAAAGTCCCTATTATTAAATTGGGGGGCTTTTTTTCCCTAGGGGAACTGTGTCTCCTGACAAAAACAATATTCCCTGACATTTTTTAAAACATGATAGTGCGACTGACCTCTTGTGGGTGAATGTAATCCCTTAGTGTTCTGGGAAATTGATTTAATCTGTTTTAAAGTGAAGGTAAACTTCGCCTGTTTCGATTAGTGGTCAATGTAAATACTTATAAAAATTAGAGGAACTTTAATTCATCATTTTAATTATTTTATTATATTTACCGAGTTATAAGCCTGTTTGTTTGCAATTCCGAATCGTTTCCAAACAGCCCGTTTTTTTTGGGGGGGGGGGTTTGGTCCGGTCACGTTCTTGAACCAGCCAATAGTGAGTCTGGCCGTTAGGCGCCGTCATTTGACGTCAGAACAATGCTGTAAGTTGGTGCATAGCGTTGGGCATTATTTCGTTATACTTCCTAAACGGGCTCGCTCCAGTTTAGCGCATGCGCAATTAGGAAAGAGACCACAAACCATTAACTCCGTCCTCTATTTAAAAACAAATTGAAAACAGTTACTACTGCGGCTTCAACCTGTTTTGTTACATACGAACAAGCGCTTCACTTTCTTTTCATTCTATCGCAAGTAAGTCCTTTTTTTTAACTTTGCAAACACTTTCACTCACGCAGGTGCGCAAAATAGAAGAGAAGCCCGAGGTGTACGCATGCGCACTTTGTCAGGCAATCGAGAACGCGCATTTGATGTACGTATAAAGCGGGTGGGACCGCTCTGTACGTAAGAGACTGTAAAATCCGGAAATTGATGGAGGGAGGAGCGAAGACCAGCAAAATACGTAAAAATCATTAGTTATAAATACAATAATACAGATTGATAATAATTAAAAAAAAAATAGCGATCACACTATATAGTATGTCAGTAATATAGTAAAGGTGAGACAACCCGGCAAACTTTACCTTCACTTTAAGGAAATAAGTTAATAGTCTTTTGTACCTGTCATGGTTTTCACATTCAATCTGCGCTTGGCGGTTTGGTAGTTCAACACGATCATATCCACCCATGGAGGAAGGGGAAAGGGTAAGGATAAGATTAGGAAAAAAGGGAAGGGTAAAGCAGCATAGTACCAACAAGATCTCTTTAATAGTAAAAGAACATTGTTAAGTTTAACAGTAACTTTCATATTAACATATAAAAACATTTATAAACAAAAAGGATATAGCGAGGGATCCCTTTCACTAGGGAAGCTCAGGCTATAGAACGGGAGGGGGGGTTCTCGTCACACAGTAGTGTGACCTAACAACCTATAAATACAAGGTATATCAATTGGGTTGAGGGTTAAATGCAATGAAGATTCATTGTAACATAAAGTTCCTCACTGTGTGGAACAGTGACTCATGTGTTAGCTTCATCTTTAACATCTTAGGTATTTATACCAATCTAGGAATAAATTGAGGAGTAAATCATTCAACAATAATTAGAAATGTCTTGCGCCCATGTCTAGCAGGGCAACTAAAAGTACTATTACCACAATGTAAACGTAAAGGGCTCATGTAGGATCAGTCCCTCCCGGCTGCTGCAGAGGATCCATTGTCAGATTCTTGGTCTTTCTTTTTTTGGTTACTTTATTCCAACCAGTGACTCGTGACTTTGATATGCCATCTTCAGCATCCACATTCTCTTCTCCTTTATCAGATATCTTTGGTAACTTTGGTTGTGGGATGCCCAGTTGTGAACAAAAATAGTCCATGTCCTCTGGTGATTTATAGATAGCTGTTACATTTCCTTTGATCACTTTTAGGCAGAAAGGGAAGCCCCATCTATATGGGATCCCCAAATCCCTCAAATGTAAAGTGAGATGTCTAGCCTCCTTCCTTTTAGTTAGAGTCTAGGGCTGAGGTCTGCAAAGATTGAGAGAGGGGCTGCCCTCAAATGAGATTGGGTGCTTCTTTCTGGCAGCTGTTAAGATGTTTTCCTTATCTCTGAAGCTAGAAAATGTAATAATGACATCACATGGTGGTGCCTTTTCTTAGGGACTGGTCTCAAAGCTCGTGATATCTATCCAAGGGAAAATTCTGTATCTTCTTCTGTATCCAAGATACTATAAACAACCTATTCAAGTAGTGTAGAAGTTGTCCTGATTGTACTAGTCTCTGGGATACCTCTTAATCGACATGTTCTGTCGACGACCTCTATTATTGAGGTCCACACTTGATCTTGCAATTGCTCTATCAGAGATTGGAGGCTTGTCTGGCATGTTGGTCTAGATACCTATTGGTTTGTTCTGCATCCTCCTCCAGAAGTTCGATTCTGTTGCCTGTTTCATTAATATCCCTTTTAACCTCTGCAAGGCTTGATTAATTAACTTACTCACTTGCGTGATTAATGAAGTAAAGTCCTCCTTAGAGGTAGAGCCTGTAAATCTGTTTTTGTCAATGGTGCCTGTGTGTCATTTCCTGATGTGGAATCAGTAACGTCATTTATGGTATCTTCTGCCTCATTTAACTCTTCTGTGGCAATTCAGCAGTTTTGAAAAAATGCGGTAGCTTATATGTTGGCATATTAGACGCTCTTAATAGACTTGTCTGGTTTGTTGCGTTTGGACGCCATCTCAGATTATAATGGGAGTTGATAGTCTAAGGTGGAGACTTGATGCTGATATTTATGCAATAATAATGTGTGACGTTCTCTGTATCTTAAAAAATAAAAACACTGCATATTTTTATTATAGTGATCTCCTCAGAGTGTATAGTATCATATAACAACAGCATCTCCTGAAGTGATAGGCTTTTTCGTATGTAGGCATAGTATTTTTTGCGCCTAGATATTGTATTTTCCACTTTTTTTTTCTGTTTCCTGACACCATTTTAAACATTCCGTTTTTGGTAATGTGTCTATTATATTATAGCTGACTACTGCGATCGCCATTATATTTATATTACCCCAGACGTATGTGGTTAAGATTTTCAAAATATATCCCTTGTTGTGTCCCCTTTATTGCAGCATGTGTGCCCAACACAACATTGATACCTCTATTAACTTTCACAATCCATGAGTCCCAGTAATTAAGGTGTGAGCGGTGCCTATCGCCATGTGTTATTCGATAACAAAATTGAATGTTACCTTTGCTGGCCGATGTTAAAATTCTCAGAGTGGTGCGTAGTAGATCGGCGTGACTATGCCTCCGTTTTCAGCATTGGTCTTGAATTTGCACTAGTAGGTGACACGACGATCACCGCTCACTCCCAACCGTCCTCTGTGATCCTGTGCTTCATATGCACTTTTTTCAGGCTTTAGTGAGTTTTATGAACCAAGTCATGTCTAAGTGGTTGTTAGTCTCACGGAGCTTCAGTCCACACAACGACCATCTTGGATGCTGGTCGGCTCCGCCCCCAGTATTTAGTTTTAAATAGGAATATGTTAGTTTAATAATAGTAATATTATTTAGATTTATTTAAATAATAATTAAGTTAGGAGGGTGTTAGGGGTTAGACTTAGGTTAGGGTAAAAACTTTATTATAGTGGCGGCGATGTTGGTGGTTGGCAGGATTAGGGGTTAATAGATTAATAGCTATGGGGGTATGGCGGTTTAGGGTTTAATACTAAGAATAGGTTTATTGCGGTGTGGACTATGGCGGTTTAGGGGTTAATAAATTAGGCTTATTGCGTTGTGGGGGATTGTCGATCTAGGGTTAATAATTATTATATTAGTAGTGAGAGGGGAGATTGCGGATAATGGGTTTTACGTTCGGGCTTATTTTTGGGAGGCAGGTTAGACTTTTACGGGAAATTTAATATTTTGTTTACTTTTCTTAGGCGCCGGCAGGTTTCTAAAGTGCCGTAAGTCACTAGCGACTACCAGAAATTTGTAGTTACGCTCATTTCTGGACATCGCTAGTTTATCATACTTACGGCACTTTAGGAACTGCCGGCGGGGTATATGTAATACCCCTTTGCAAGGTGAAATTACGGGCGGCGCAGGTTTCCCGCGCTGCGCCGAAACCTGCGCGTATATCGGATTGCGCCCCGGTGAGCCAGACAAATGTGTGCAGCACCAAGTCATAAGTGGGTGCATTCTTGTTGCTGAGGATATGTACATATTCTTTTTAACAAAGGTACTCAATAGAACAAACTAAATTTCATAGAAGTTAATTATAAATATACGTATATCTATCTGAGCTGCAGGAAGCCAAGAAGTCTTGACTGTAAGTTTACAGCCAAGGAGCTGGAGTACCTGACTCCAGCATCAATCTGTCTGCATATGGAACTGAAGCACGATCAAAAGGTAGATGCCAGATCGTTAAAGGGACACTGAAACCCAATTTTTTTCATTATGATTCAGATAGACATGAAATCATAAGCAACTTTCTAATTTAATCCTATTATCAATTTTTCTTCGTTCTCTTGCTATCTTGGCAGCTAGCTCATTTTAGGTTCAGCACCATGATAGCGCTTGCTTATTGAAGGCTGACATTTACCCACCAATAAGCAAGCATAACCCAGGTTCCTCAACCAAAAAATGCATCACATTCTGCTTTTAAATAATGATAGCAAGGATAAACGAAGAAAAATTGATAATAGGAGTAAATTAGAAAGTTGCTTCAAATTGCATGCTCTAGTCTGAATCATGAAAGAAAAAAACCTTGTGTTTTAGTATCCCTTTAAAGACGTGATACTGTGTGTGTCCACCATCTGTAACGATCACCTGCTGGGTGCTGGTGGGAGAAAAAGCGGGAGGCGCTCAGCGGTGGAGGGAGTTGGATGGGGCCCTACACTTTCGAAAAAAAAAAAATAAAAAAAAATAAAGGGAGAGAAAAGGATGGGGGAGCTACACTACAGAACAAAAAGTGAAATTGGGTGTGGGGGACCACTACACTACAGAAAAATACAAAAATAATAGAAATAAATATATATAGATAAAAAAAAAAAATTAAAAACCCCCAAAAAACTAAACTGCATACTGGCTGACTGTCTGTGATCCCAATAAAGTTCAGCACGTAGGCAGCATACTGGTGTGCAGACTGTCAGGGTTAAAGGGGTCATGAAACCCAAAATCTTTCTTTCAGGATTTAGATAAAGCATACAATTGTAAATATTTTTCTAATTACGTCTATTATCAATTTTGCTTTATTCTTTTGGTATTCTTTCTTGGAAGAGCAGCAATGCACTACTGGGAACTAGCTAAACACATTGCTAAGCCAATCACAAGAGGCATATATATGCAGACACCAATCAGCAGCTACTCCTAGCTCCCATGCCTATCTAGATATGCCTTACAACAAAGGATACCAAGAGAATGAAGCAAATTAGATAAAATAAGTAAATTGGAAAGTGGTTTTAAAATGTATGCTCTATCTAAATCATTAAAGAAAAATGTTTGGTTTCATGTCCCTTTAACACCAAAACACCCCATAAAAAAGATAGCAAAAAGAAAAAAGGCAGCAGCACCACCAATCCTTCATACAAACACCAATAAACTTTGTATGAAGGATTTGCGGTGCTGCTGCATTTTCTTTTTTAGTACCTAAGATCAGGGCCGCCATCAGGGGGTGACAGGGGTGACTCCTGTCAGGGGCCCAATGGGCCAGGGGGGGCCCCATGAGGCAAGAACTAAAAAAAAAAAATTTTTTTTTTTTTTTTTTTAAATTTTGGCAGCCACCAATGGGTACTACAGCAGAGTGCTAATTGAGCATGGGAAATGTTATTACAAGGAGTAAAGTATTAGCATTTGAGAGGATTTCTGAGTGTGCACTAAACCACTATGCACAGTGTGAGACAGACTTGGCACTTTGTTTGTACAGTGTGTGCCTGAGTCAGACGGCAGATAACTTTCATTTGCAGAGGAGGTAGGACTTAGCAAAATGTTTTTTATTTCTTTGTGCAATTTCGGATTGTAAATTCATTGTGGTAGTAGTTGTATGGTGGGGCCAGGGGTCCATAAAAACACATTTTTCTTAGCAGCAGTCTATTTATGATTATTTGACAATGCTGTAGAAATTCTATATTTAAAACCATGCAGAAATGTTTCCTCCTCAATACACAAATGGTAGGTGCCCTTTTGGCAGATATGTATTTTTATATATATATATATATATATATATATATATATATCTATATATATATATATAATATATATGTATATATATATATATATATATATATATATATATATATATATATATATCTCATGCATGTCACACACTGTTGATTTAGGGGATGCAAGGTGCATAAATGTTTCCTCCTGTGAGTGTTTCTGTGGGTGTCTGTGTTTATGTCTTTGTGCTTTGGTTTATGTCTCTGAGTGTGTGTGTGTTTTTTTTCCGTGGGTCTCTCTGTGAGGGTGGGTGTGTATGTCTTTGTGCATTTTCTGTGGATGTCCTGTGAGGGTGTGTGCATATGTCTTTGAACTTTTTCGATGGGTGGTCTCTGTGAGGGTGTGTGTATGTTTTGTTTTATGTTTTTCCCTGGATGCCTCTGTGAGGGTGTGTGTGTATGTCTGTGTTTTCTGTGGATGTCTCTGTGAGGGTGTGTGTGTGTGTGTATGTATGTCTGTGTTTTTAGTGGATGTCTCTGTGATGGTGTGTGTTTTCTGTGGGTGTCTTTGTGAGGGTGTGTGTATGTCTTTGTGTGTGTGTCTTTGTGTGTTTTCTGAGGCTGTCTCTGTCGGTGTTTCCTTGGGTGTATGTGTAAGTTTGAGTTTGTCTGTGTGTGTGTCCATTGTCTGTTCCTTTTTAGGACATTTTGACCTTACTACTGATTATTCACATCTTTCTACAGACTTTGAGACTAATGAGACCTTTCTGGAAGTCACCTAATCCACCATATAACCTTTAAATTATTGTTTAGGCAGTTCAGGGGCCCTTCCTTTCAGCCACTGCATGCTGTTGGCATCTTCCTTTACAAAAAGATAATAAGAACTCCATATTTTGTTTTCTAAATCTCCTTTTTTTACAAAACTGTAGTTTACCTCATTACTTGTCAGGTTAATGTAAACAAGGCTGAGTGTCTGTCTGGGTGTCTGTGTCTGAGTGTGTTTCTTTGCGTGTCAGCTAGAGTGCCTATATGTGAATCCTTATGTGTGAGGGTGTGTGTTTCAGTGTATGAGTGTGTCTGTGTGTTTGTATGTTACTACCTTTACAACATTTCCAAGTTTAAATAGACACTTAAGAATAAAGTGCATATATACGTTTTAGTCCCTTGGTCAAAAAATTGCACATGTCAAAAGGGGGGGGGGGGGGGGGGCCCGGAACAATGGTTAAGTCAGGGGCCCCAAAATTTATAGTGGCGGCCCTGCCTAAGATGTGGTGACTAGTGGGAGGTGAGGGAGGGAAGAGAGTTGTTTGGGATGGATTAGGGGTGGGAGGGTAATCTCTACACTAAAGCTAAAATTACCCTCACAAGCTACCTGATTAACCCCTTCAATACAGGGAATAGAAGTGTGGTTCACAGCTGCAAATAGCGGCATTCTAATTACAAAAAACCAATGGCAAAGCCATGTGTGTCTGCTATTTATGAACTAAGGGGATCCCAGAGAAACTTTTACAATGATTTGTGTCATGATTATACAAGCAGTATGTAAATAATTTCAGGTGAGAACCCCAAAGTGTGTGAAAATGTTAAGGATTGTGTTTTATATGATCGCATTTGGTGGTGAAATGGTGGAATAAAATATACCAAAATGGGTCTAGATCAATACCTTGGGTTGCCTAATTAAAAATAGATATAGTTTTGACATTTAAATAGCAAAAAACAAAACTCTATTTCTGTTTAAATGGAGTGATTGCAAAAATACTAAATTTCTTAGCTTTCCCTACCTCTGTGAGTACTTGTATCTAAGCCTCTGCAGACTGCCCCCTTATGTCAGTTCTTTTGACAAACATGCATTTTAGCCAATCGTTGCTGACTCATAGAGAACTCCACAGAGTGAGCACAATGAACTAGCACTGTCTGTGAAAAACTGTCAAAATGCACTGAGATAAGAGATGGCCTTTCAGTGGCTTAGAAATCAGTTATGAGCCTACCTAGGTTTAGCTTTTAACAAGAGAACAAAGCAAATTTGATTATAAAAAGTAAATTTGAAAGTTGTTTAAAATTGCATATGAATCATGAAAGTGTGTGTGTGTGTGTGTATATATATATATATATATATATATATATATATATATATATTTTGTGGATGAGAGCAGGATGTGATGTCACTAGTTAGGGGTGGGGCTTAGGTCCAGTAGTCTGTGTCGTGGTTAGTTAGTGAAATCAACCTGACTAGATGTATGTTTCTGTGCTCTGTAATAAAATAGAGTTGTACCATCATTGCTGTGTCCTGCATATGTCCTGCATCTCATGACATGGTGTCAGAAGTTCTGGCCTGCGCTTCTGTTCCTAATCGATTGCAATGTCAAAGTTTACCCCACCTGAGCCTTTTGACTTCTCTCAGCCTGTAGCTTGGCCCACATGGCGTCAGCGGATTCAGCGCTTCAGGATTGCTTCCAAACTGAACAAGGAGAGTGGTGATGTACAAGTTAATTGTCTTTTATACTCTATGGGGAAAAATGTGGAGCCAGTGTTCAATGCTTTTACTTTCCAAGAAGGGGAAGAATTTAACTTTGATATAGTTATGGATAAACTCAGTGCCCACTTTGTGCCCAAAAGAAATGTGATTCATGAGAGAGCTTGTTTTCACAAACGTAATCAGCGTGTGGGAGAATCTGTGGAGTCATTTGTGCGCAGCCTGTATGAACTAGCTGAATTCTGTGAGTTTGGTGTTGCTAAAGAAGAGCAAATCAGAGACAGAATAGTTATTGGAATTGCAGATGCTGAAGTCTCACTGAAGCTGCAGTTAGAGCCTGATTTAACATTAGATGGGGCTATTAGAATGGCCCGCCAGAGTGAACTGGTGAAAAAGCAGAGTGCTGATCTGAGGTCTGAGAGTATTGTGGATGAAGTGCAACAGTCCAGGAAAACTGCTAGTGAAAGGCACAGTGTGAGCGTAGATCTAAAATAATGGAAAGGCCTAGAAGTGGATGGGGCGCAACATGCCCGATGCACACGGTGCTACCGTGCCCATGATCAGAGTGTTATATGCCCCGGCCAGAGATAAAAGATGCAGAAAATGTAACAGAATGGGCCATTTGAAGTGGTGTGTAAAACTGAATACATTAAGGAGATGCAGGTGGACAGTGACCAGGAGGGTCAGGAAGTGTCTTTTGTGGGATCCGTTGTGGAACGACCAAGCTCAGAGGAATATTGGAAAGTTACTTTTACTGTAATGGGAGCCAAAGTTGATTTTAAGATTGACACAGGAGCAGATATCACTGTAATGTCTTTTGCTGAATTTATAAACTGCCTCGACAGCCCCAGCTGGCGAAGGTTTACTACAAATGTCCATAGTCCTGGTGGCCGCATTGATTGTGTGGGGAAATTTCTTGCCAGCTGTGAGTACAACAGTGTACTGAGGGGGTGGTGATCAACCTGCGCTGGGAAAGTTACCAATAAACCACTGGGTAAATGGAGTATCCTCAAACTCCACAGAGAAAAATACAATCATACAATAGTAATAAGGATATTACTATAATAACCCTTGGCGCTAACGTGTAGCTAAAATTGGTAATGCAAAGGTTCTAATTATTGTATACTATAAACAATAAATTACCTTAGTACGATGGAAATGATAATTCCTTACAAATATGTGAAAACTGGGTAGTTGATTAAGGGATGTGCTTAAGGATGAACCAGAGTAATGGTGCAAGTAAAAAATAAACAAATTTTATTACAATCTTAATCGTGCACAGAAATACTTTTAAAACCAAATTTAAAAAACACTCTGATCAGGCGTTTGACAATGTAGTATCAATAAAATCCCTAAAAACCTCAAAATAAAATTGCATAAATAAAATAACAATAAAACAACAATGAGACAATCACTATCACAAATGGTTAATTCGAGATAGAGAACAAAGATCCCATTGGAGACCAAGGAAGATCCACGTCAGCTGGAAGTTAGTGATATTTTAACCGGAGACCGAAAATGCTTTATGAAGTCCCAGCTGTCTCTCTATAGCGGTCCTGGATTAGATCACTGCTGGATGGATCCCCGAAATGAAGGAAACCTCTTGTCTTTTACAATCCGTATCAGCACTCACGCCAGATAGACCAAACTGTGCTCTGGGTCTCTGTGCGGTCTCGGCGCTGGTAATTAGTTCCAGTCACCTGTGTGTTAGAAAAGTGGGCGGGAGCAACGCGTTTCAGCCCGGTCTGGGCCTTTGTCAAGCTCCTGATAGATGGAGGTCAGGTCTTTTATACCGTCACCCTGCATATGATTGGTTAGGCATTAATTCAAAACAAAGGGAACTGCGATACAGATACAAAATGATACATTTTTTCTATTGTTACTTTCTGCTCTTATTCATAATACATTTAGAGATGCACAATTTGCCCTTCAAATTTCAGCTTATTTGATGATCAATTTTAGATTCTTTTAAGATTAACAATCATTTTTATTTATAATGGATTCGTAGAGACATACAGAAAGGGGAAATTTATTTTCATTTTTCACTTGCACCCCCTATATTATCCCGTCCAAAGCACATCCCGCAGGGAAAAACAGGTTTTTTAAAAGTTTTTTTTAAAAAACAACTCTCTATGTCAATTATATTGTCCCAGTATCAATTTATATTGTTTAAGTATAATCTAATAGAGAACCATACAGTAATCTAAACGGATATATTCAACAAATATAATTTTAAGTCCGCAATATAAATAAAAAAGTTAAGATAATTTACAAAACAAGCAAAAACTAAAGGGAAAGGAACAAATAGGATTTATTCTCTAAGGAAACACCCTATATCGAAATCTAAGTTTAGGCCGTTCGGTTTAAGCGATTTTAGATCAAAAATCCATTTGGTCTCTTTTTTAAGTAATTCTGACTGTGCATTTCCCCCTCTCCAGTTCTTTTTCAACTTGTCTATACCCATATATGAAAAACACTTCATATCTCCCCCATTACAGGTAATGAAGTGTTTTGGTATAGGGAGATCTTTGTTCCTATCTAAATCGTGATTTTCAATCGACCAGATATGTTCACGAATTCGGTCTCGTAGGGGTCTTTCTGATTCCCCTATATATTGCTTGCCACATTTACACTGTATTAGATAGATAACCGATTTGTCTGAGCACCTTATGGTGTCTCTAATTTTATAGGATTTTCCTGTGACAGTTGATTTGAATTCCTTTTCCTTTTTGGAGTGTTTACACGCCTTACAGGTTAGGCATGGAAAAAAACCTTCTAAGGTGTTACCTTTTAAATCCATTTGTTTTTCTTTATTCATAATCTTATGTCTATTTTTATTTTTATTTTCAGTTGGTGCTAGAATGGACTTTAGGTTTCGAGCCTTCTTATAAATAATTTGTGGTTTTTTAGGGAGTAGAGAGCCTATGAGCTCATCGTTCTTTAGTATTCCCCAATGTTTTTTAGGATTTTTTCTATCAGAAATTTATTATTACTATAATTTGTGATAAATGGAATAAATAAGTTATCCTCTGCAGCTTGTTGAATTCTTTTAGGGTTTTTTTATTTTTAAATCCATTTTTATTTACCAAATCACATCTATTTACTTGTCTTATTTCTTGTCTTATTTCCTCTATCTTTTTATCATTATAGCCCCTATCTACAAATTTCTGTTTTAATTTTTCAGACTGACTGTCAAAATCGGTTATATTTGTACAATTTTTCTTTATACGTAGGAACGGTCCTTTAGGAATATTATCAATCCATCTTGGATGGTGACAGCTCGTGTGGTGGATATAGCTATTTGCATCCACATTTTTAAAATGTGTTTTTGAATGTATTTGATTGTTCACAGGGAATAGTTCTAGATCTAAGAAATTCACACTTTTTTTGCTTTTTTCACAAGTAAAAACGGAGATTCATCTCATTATTATTCATACTTTCAATAAACTCATTTAACCTAACTTCATCACCCCTCCAAATAATAAGGATGTCATCTATATAACGCTTGTAAGACACCAGGTTTGCTCCAAAGTTGGTATTGCTGAGAAAAAAATGTTCCCAAAAACCCATAAATAAATTTGCATAACTTGGAGCAAACCTGGTGCCCATTGCTGTTCCTCTTTCTTGATTAAAAAACTGAGAGTCATAACTGAAAAAATTATGTGTTAAAATGAATTTGATAGAGTCTATAAGGAAACCTTTTTGTTCCTCTTTCAAGGTCTCATCTTTGTCTAAGAAGTGTTTTACGGCTAATATACCGTCATGGTGATTTATACAGGTATATATGACGTCACATCACATGTGGCAAGGAGGTAATCCTCCTGCCAGGTGATGGTGTCTACTAATTTCAGAACATCTGTAGAATCTTTTAAGTATGACGGTAATGTCCTGACATATTTTTGTAAAAAGATATCCAGATATTCCGATAAATTTGCTGTCAGGGATCCGATTCTGAGATAATCGGCCTACCTGGAGGGTTAATAAGTGTTTTGTGAATTTTTGGCAAGCAATATAGTAGGGGAATTTTGGAAATTTGGGTACTATATAGCCTCTCTCTTTGTCATTAAGTATTCCTTTGTCATGTGCAGAATCTATTAATTTTATTAATTCCTCATTGTATCTTTTCGTTGGATCACTCAGTAATTTTTTATAAGTGTCGTTATCTTTTACAATATTTTCACACATTATTTGATAGTCTGCCCGATCTAAGATGACTATTCCCCCGCCCTTGTCTGCGGGCTTTATAATTATATCATCCATCTCCAATTCGCTAATGATCATTAGTTGTTTCCTACTTAAATTGCTATATGTTTTATTTATTTTATCCTCAGTCAGATTTTCAATGTCCCTCAGGATCAATTTCTCAAATGTCTCTATTATAGGACCTTTCTCATGCTTGGGGTAAAATACAGACTTGCTTCTTAGGTCTGTATGTATATATTCACTATTATTGGTTAAAGTATCCCCAGCCATTTTTTCTATTTCACTTTTTTTGAAACCATCTCTTTACAGTTAATTTTCTGACAAACTTATGTGCATCAATATATGTCTCGAATCTATTAAGTTTGCAACTTGGTGCAAAAGATAGACCTTTTCCCAATAGTTCCTCATGTTCTGAATTCAGTATTTTCTTACTAAGATTAAAGATACCTAAGTTATTACCTGGTTTCTCTAAAATCGGGTCTTTTTTGAGTCTCCTGCTTCCACCTCTCTTTCCTCTCTGTCTGATGCCCTTCTTTTTCTTAAATCTCTTTGCGGAAGTGGACTTGCAAATGAATTTTGGCCCAGTTTTCACATATTTGTAAGGAATTATCATTTCCATCGTACTAAGGTAATTTATTGTTTATAGTATACAATAATTAGAACCTTTGCATTACCAATTTTAGCTACACGTTAGCGCCAAGGGTTATTATAGTAATATCCTTATTACTATTGTATGATTGTATTTTTCTCTGTGGAGTTTGAGGATACTCCATTTACCCAGTGGTTTATTGGTAACTTTCCCAGCGCAGGTTGATCACACCCCTCAGTACACTGTTGTTTTTTTTATCCTCACTAGTGACAATCAGCTGCAGGGATATGACTGAATCTAATGTTTTTAAATATAGAGATGAAGTATATAAGGGGATTTATAATATTTTCCAAACTGATATTATTGTCACTCCAGATAATGTAGATTCATTATGCAAACTAATGAAGGATTTAGAGGACAAACTAGTATTAGAGATGAAACATAGAACAGAATTCATTTTCATTGAAAAATACTTAGAAAATAAAAGAGTCCCACGGGGATTACGATTTAAAAAAGAATGTGCTTTTAAAATTGAGGATATAGAATTTAAAAAAAGATGGAACGATATCCTAGAGCAAGCTTCTTTTAACCTTTTGAGATTGATAAAAGACTACAGGGGATGAAATTTTGAAAAAATTAGAGAATGAGATTAGAGAATTAGAAATTCAGTTAAAAGAGTTTGAGAACAATATGGAATATATAAACAAAGAAAAAGAAATCAAGAAATTGCTAGCTAGTACTAAGGAGGATATTCTAAAAGTTAAAATAAGAAAATTCGAAAGGGACCGTGAGGATTATTTATCCCACATAAATCAACCTAATTGGGATAATTATATCTCACATACATGGAGACATACAAAATTCACAGAGAAAGAAAATAATAGGACTGACCCTAAAAAAGCAGAAAGGGCTAATACTATCAATTCACAACATTATAAGAGTAATGAACAGAGAAGGTATGGGGATTATAATCAAGTATCAGGGCACACTAGGGCCAGAAATTATGAAAATTATGAAAATTATAATCATTTACAGAAACAGCATAATTTTGGTAATAATTACGACTCCTGCTATAGTCATAATAATAGTAATGAATATGGCCACATGAGGGGAAATAAACAAAGCCCAAGAGTAAGGGATTACAATTACAGAGATCAATCGTATAATGCAAGACAAATGTATCAGAGAGATCATAGACCATACAATTATATTGATGGTAAACAACAACAAAAAAATAGTAATGAAAACTATAGACCAAATTATAATAATAGATCTCAATACAACCAACAAGGTGAAAATAGATATAATTCAAATCGAGATAATAGTAATGATTGGAGACTGTCTAATAGGTATGCTCCATTGCAGGACACTAGGGAAACTGAACAAATAAATCAACATGCATCTACTTCTTCTTCCTCCACCTCTACTTCATCCCGCCCTTTTTTAGGACAAGGCCAAAATTCATTTGCAAGTCCACTTTCGCAAAGAGATTTAAGAAAAAGAAGGGCATCAGACAGAGAGGAAAGAGAGGTGGAAGCAGGAGACTCAAAAAAGACCCGATTTTAGAGAAACCAGGTAATAACTTAGGTATCTTTAATCTTAGTAAGAAAATACTGAATTCAGAACATGAGGAACTATTGGGAAAAGGTCTATCTTTTGCACCAAGTTGCAAACTTAATAGATTCGAGACATATATTGATGCACATAAGTTTGTCAGAAAATTAACTGTAAAGAGATGGTTTCAAAAAAGTGAAATAGAAAAAATGGCTGGGGATACTTTAACCAATAATAGTGAATATATACATACAGACCTAAGAAGCAAGTCTGTATTTTACCCCCAAGCATGAGAAAGGTCCTATAATAGAGACATTTGAGAAATTGATCCTGAGGGACATTGAAAATCTGACTGAGGATAAAATAAATAAAACATATAGCAATTTAAGTAGGAAACAACTAATGATCATTAGCGAATTGGAGATGGATGATATAATTATAAAGCCCGCAGACAAGGGCGGGGGAATAGTCATCTTAGATCGGGCAGACTATCAAATAATGTGTGAAAATATTGTAAAAGATAACGACACTTATAAAAAATTACTGAGTGATCCAACGAAAAGATACAATGAGGAATTAATAAAATTAATAGATTCTGCACATGACAAAGGAATACTTAATGACAAAGAGAGAGGCTATATAGTACCCAAATTTCCAAAAATTCCCCTACTATATTGCTTGCCAAAAATTCACAAAACACTTATTAACCCTCCAGGTAGGCCGATTATCTCAGGAATCGGATCCCTGACAGCAAATTTATCGGAATATCTGGATATCTTTTTACAAAAATATGTCAGGACATTACCGTCATACTTAAAAGATTCTACAGATGTTCTGAAATTAGTAGACACCATCACCTGGCAGGAGGATTACCTCCTTGCCACATGTGATGTGACGTCATTATATACCTGTATAAATCACCATGACGGTATATTAGCCGTAAAACACTTCTTAGACAAAGATGAGACCTTGAAAGAGGAACAAAAAGGTTTCCTTATAGACTCTATCAAATTCATTTTAACACATAATTTTTTCAGTTATGACTCTCAGTTTTTTAATCAAGAAAGAGGAACAGCAATGGGCACCAGGTTTGCTCCAAGTTATGCAAATTTATTTATGGGTTTTTGGGAACATTTTTTTCTCAGCAATACCAACTTTGGAGCAAACCTGGTGTCTTACAAGCGTTATATAGATGACATCCTTATTATTTGGAGGGGTGATGAAGTTAGGTTAAATGAGTTTATTGAAAGTATGAATAATAATGAGATGAATCTCCGTTTTACTTGTGAAAAAAGCAAAAAAAGTGAGAATTTCTTAGATCTAGAACTATTCCCTGTGAACAATCAAATACATTCAAAAACACATTTTAAAAATGTGGATGCAAATAGCTATATCCACCACACGAGCTGTCACCATCCAAGATGGATTGATAATATTCCTAAAGGACAGTTCCTACGTATAAAGAAAAATTGTACAAATATAACCGATTTTGACAGTCAGTCTGAAAAATTAAAACAGAAATTTGTAGATAGGGGCTATAATGATAAAAAGATAGAGGAAATAAGACAAGAAATAAGACAAGTAAATAGATGTGATTTGGTAAATAAAAATGGATTTAAAAATAAAAAAAAACCCTAAAAGAATTCAACAAGCTGCAGAGGATAACTTATTTATTCCATTTATCACAAATTATAGTAATAATAAATTTCTGATAGAAAAAATCCTAAAAAAACATTGGGGAATACTAAAGAACGATGAGCTCATAGGCTCTCTACTCCCTAAAAAACCACAAATTATTTATAAGAAGGCTCGAAACCTAAAGTCCATTCTAGCACCAACTGAAAATAAAAATAAAAATAGACATAAGATTATGAATAAAGAAAAACAAATGGATTTAAAAGGTAACACCTTAGAAGGTTTTTTTCCATGCCTAACCTGTAAGGCGTGTAAACACTCCAAAAAGGAAAAGGAATTCAAATCAACTGTCACAGGAAAATCCTATAAAATTAGAGACACCATAAGGTGCTCAGACAAATCGGTTATCTATCTAATACAGTGTAAATGTGGCAAGCAATATATAGGGGAATCAGAAAGACCCCTACGAGACCGAATTCGTGAACATATCTGGTCGATTGAAAATCACGATTTAGATAGGAACAAAGATCTCCCTATACCAAAACACTTCATTACCTGTAATGGGGGAGATATGAAGTGTTTTTCATATATGGGTATAGACAAGTTGAAAAAGAACTGGAGAGGGGGAAATGCACAGTCAGAATTACTTAAAAAAGAGACCAAATGGATTTTTGATCTAAAATCGCTTAAACCGAACGGCCTAAACTTAGATTTCGATATAGGGTGTTTCCTTAGAGAATAAATCCTATTTGTTCCTTTCCCTTTAGTTTTGCTTGTTTTGTAAATTATCTTAACTTTTTTATTTATATTGCGGACTTAAAATTATATTTGTTGAATATATCCGTTTAGATTACTGTATGGTTCTCTATTAGATTATACTTAAACAATATAAATTGATACTGGGACAATATAATTGACATAGAGAGTTGTTTTTTAAAAAAACTTTTAAAAAACCTGTTTTTCCCTGCGGGATGTGCTTTGGACGGGATAATATAGGGGGTGCAAGTGAAAAATGAAAATAAATTTCCCCTTTCTGTATGTCTCTACGAATCCATTATAAATAAAAATGATTGTTAATCTTAAAAGAATCTAAAATTGATCATCAAATAAGCTGAAATTTGAAGGGCAAATTGTGCATCTCTAAAATGTATTATGAATAAGAGCAGAAAGTAACAATAGAAAAAATGTATCATTTTGTATCTGTATCGCAGTTCCCTTTGTTTTGAATTAATGCCTAACCAATCATATGCAGGGGTGACGGTATAAAAGACCTGACCTCCCATCTATCAGGAGCTTGACAAAGGCCCAGACCGGGCTGAAACGCGTTGCTCCGCCCACTTTTCTAACACACAGGTGACTGGAACTAATTACCAGCGCCGAGACCGCACAGAGACCCAGAGCACAGTTTGGTCTATCTGGCGTGAGTGCTGATACGGATTGTAAAAGACAAGAGGTTTCCTTCATTTCGGGGATCCATCCAGCAGTGATCTAATCCAGGACCGCTATAGAGAGACAGCTGGGACTTCATAAAGCATTTTCGGTCTCCGGTTAAAATATCACTAACTTCCAGCTGATGTGGATCTTCCTTGGTCTCCAATGGGATCTTTGTTCTCTATCTCGAATTAACCATTTGTGATAGTGATTGTCTCATTGTTGTTTTATTGTTATTTTATTTATGCAATTTTATTTTGAGGTTTTTAGGGATTTTATTGATACTACATTGTCAAACGCCTGATCAGAGTGTTTTTTAAATTTGGTTTTAAAAGTATTTCTGTGCACGATTAAGATTGTAATAAAATTTGTTTATTTTTTACTTGCACCATTACTCTGGTTCATCCTTAAGCACATCCCTTAATCAACTACCCAGTTTTCACATATTTGTAAGGAATTATCATTTCCATCGTACTAAGGTAATTTATTGTTTATAGTATACAATAATTAGAACCTTTGCATTACCAATTTTAGCTACACGTTAGCGCCAAGGGTTATTATAGTAATATCCTTATTACTATTGTATGATTGTATTTTTCAGCTGTGAGTACAAGCAAAGAAAGTTCACCATGTGGGTGCATGTGATTCGAGGTCAGTGTGTTAACAATTTATTGAGCAGAAAAGCAGCCTGCAACTTGGGCCTCGTGGCCAGAGTGAATGAGATTTCCGAAGATATGTTTGGCGAGTTGGATCTACTGAATTGCAAACCAGTCCGTATAGCACTTAAAAGTGACGCAGTCCCATACAGTATTTCTACTCCCCGTAGAATTCCGTTCCCGCTCATGCCTCAAGTGGAGAAAGAGCTTATGCGCATGAAGTCTATGGGGGTTATTTAAAAGGTTGTTGAAGCGACTGATTGGTGTGCCCCCATTGTTCCAGTTGCAAAGAGAAACGGAAAGGTGCGCATCTGTGTGGACCTGAAAAGGTTGAATGAGGCAGTGAAGAGAGAGAGAGATTTGTGCTGCCGACATTAGAAGATAAAGCTCCAAAGTTGGCTGGGGCGAAGTTCTTTTCCACATTAGACGCTTCTAGCGGCTTTTGGCAGATCCCCCTGGATCCAAAGTGCCGCAAACTGACTACCTTTATCACACCGGTAGGTCGGTTCTGCAGACTCCCCTTTGGGATATCCTCCGCTCCTGAAATCTTTCAAAGGGAAATGAGTTCTCTCCTGAGTGACCACGTGGGCACAGCTGTCGTCATGGACGACATTCTAGTGTATGGGTCTACAGTGGAGGAGCATGATCAGCGTTTAAGTTGGGTGCTACAGGCTATCAAAGAGTCTGGGCTGAAGCTGAATAAAGAAAAATGTAATTTTAGGAAAACTGAATTATGCTACTTTGGGCATATCATCAACGGGGATGGCATCAAGCCAGAACCCGAGAAAATTCGTGCTATTGAAAAGATGAAAAGTCCTTCTGATGTACATGAGCTGAGACAGATATTGGGCCTTGTAAATTACGTGGGCAAGTTTCTTCCAAATTTATCAACAGTTTTACACCCTATCACAGAGTTGCTTAAGAAAGACGTTGCCTGGGTCTGGGGACCTTCACAAGAAAAAGCTTTTCTGCAGGCCATCCCTGCTGGGGTCTGCCCCAGTGCTGGGGTTCTACGACCCTTCAAAAAAGTGGTTAGTGCCGATGCAAGCAGTTATGGGTTGGGGGCTGCACTCCTGCAGTTAAATGAGAATAAACTACAGCCCATCGCCTACTGTTCCCGCACACTGATGGCTGCGGAGTCAAAATACGCTCAAATTGAGAAAGAGTGCCTGGCTGCAGTTTGGGCCTGTGAGCACTTTCAGCGTTATCTAGTGGGTTTGGAGAAATTTAGTCTGGAAACTGACCACAAACCGCTAGTCCCTCTAATCAACTCTTATGACATTGACAAAACACCCTTGAGATGCCAGAGACTTTTAATGAGACTGCTCAGGTTCAATGTTCAGGCAGTGCATGTGCCGGGGAAACAACTGGTTGTGGCGGATACACTATCCAGGCTCCCGCTGGCTGCTGCTGAAGAATCCTCCACAGAATCTGATGTGAAAGTGTATGTTGATTCAGTTCTGGCCTCTAAGTCCATTTCTTCAAGGAAACTGGAGGAAATAAAGAGAGAGACATATTTGGACACAGATCTGCAAGAGGTTATAAAGTACATCAAAGAAGGCTGGCCCAAGAGCCGGGCAGCCTGGATGTCTTTAAGTGCTTACCAGCCAGAGAGGTCGCAGCTCACGGAGCTGGAGGGGTTGGTGCTGTTCCAAGACCGCATTGTAATTCCTGTCAGCATGAGGAAAGAGACGTTAAACAGGATTCACAATGGCCACTTAGGCTTTTTACAAAGTGTAGAGAAAGGGCAGCTACAGCTGTGTGGTGGCCTGGGATCAACTCCGACATTGCAAATCACGTGTCTAAATGTGCCTTTTGCCGGGAATGCTGGCCTACTCAGAGAAGGGAGCCCTTGATTTCTACTCCGCTGCCTGCGGGGCCGTGGCAGAAAATAGCTGCTGATTTGTGTGAACTGCACAGAAAAAAGTTCCTTGTTGTGATCGACTATTATTCCAGGTATTTGGAAATTGCACCCCTGAATGATATCACAAGTCAAGCTGTTATCATTCGCCTGAAGAGCTTGTTCGCCCGGTGGGGCATTCCAATGGAGCTGGTGAGTGATAATGGTATGCAGTTCGCTTCTACAGAGTTCAGTGCTTTCAGCAGGGAATATGACTTTGTACATTCCACGTCAAGTCCACATTATCCGCAGGCCAACGGAATGGCTGAAAGGGCAGTTCAAACAACAAAATTAATTCTAAAGCAATCTGAGCCGTACCTGGCCCTCTTGTCATATAGGGCGACGTCCATTCAAGCTACCGGGTTTAGCTCGGCACAGCTCATGCTAGGACGCCAGATTCGCACCACTTTACCCTCAGTGGGTGTCTTCAAGCCGCCTGGCCCTGTTCCTCGGGACGAAGTCCTTAGGAGGGATGAAGAGGCCAAAAAGGGTTATCGTTTCTTCTACGACAGTAGACATTCTGTCAGGCCCTTACAGGAACTGAATGCGGGGCAAACTGTCAGAATTAAACTGGATGATGAGAAGAAATGGAAGACGCCTGCTACGGTAGTTGGCCGCTCTCCAGAACCAAGGTCTTATACAGTCCTTACTGAGGGAGGGATGGTTACACGCCTTAACCGAAGACATCTTCAGCCTGTACCTGACAGTCTGGAACTGGATACCTCAGTACCACCACCGGTGGGATCCCCTGTTCTAAGAGAGGTGCCTTCCCCTCAGCAAGATCACAGCGGGGATATATCTTTGCCTCCAGCGGACTCTAATTCACCATCTTCTGTATCAGAGGACAGTTCATGCAAAGTTACATCAAGCGGAAGAGTGGTGAGACTTCCGGCCTGATATAGGGACTGACTTTAGCTAGAACAGTGACCGGAAGTATGGGCAGAATAATCCTATGGTCACTGTGGACTAGGGTAGTCTACCCCGATGTCCAAGTCAGGATGTAATTTATGTGTTTATATTTTCTGAACCTATTTGTTTATATATTGTTTGAAAAAAATGTTGTTGCATACTCTGTTCGTATACCTTGTTATTTGTTATATTCAAATGTATGCTTTGCCTTTGAAAAAGGGGAAGGTGTGATGAGAGAAGGATGTGATGTCACTAGCTGGGGGCGGGGCTTAGGTCCGGTAGTCTGTGTCGCGGTTAGTTAGTGAAATCAACCTGACTAGATGTATGTTTCTGTGCTCTGTAATAAAATAGAGTTGTACCATCATTGCTGTGTCCTGCATCTCATGACATATATATATATATATAGTCTGCAATATACTTTCATTATTTATTTTCCCCCTTTTCCGTTTTTGATTCAGAAATAGTGAGCTAGCTGTAAGAAATAGAAGTGCAGAACACTGACTCAATTGACGTATTTATAACTGTTCCGTATTGTTTTATAGACACTAAAACGTTACACTTTGTCATTATTTAAACAGCTAATAAAACTTTAAAAAAAATATATCTACGTGTTATTCTTGGACTAATCTTTTCTTTGAATGCATCATTATTTTAGCATTTTGTTTTTAATGTTTAACCTTTTAAAGCCGTTATGCCGTTCTATTCCGTCATAATTAGACTGGGCTTTAAAGCCTTTATGACGGAATAGAACGTCATAACTAACGGCTGTCCTGAAGCCTTATGTGCTTCAAGGATTTAATCTCGGTCTGGAGGGCGTTCCTAGGATTGTAGGGACGCCCCCCAGATGCGATCCAATAATTGAAATCTCGCGATCGTATGCACGATCGCGTAGTTTCAATTTGTCTACATCGGAACAGTTGTTCCAATGTAGGCACTTTAACCCTTTAACTGAATTCACTCAATAATCCAGTGAAACTCAAACTCAAACACGATTTGGAAAGTATTGAGTTCCTGGACTTAAACATCTTCAAAACAGAGAGTGGTTATTTGGGTACCTCGTTGTTTAGGAAACCCACGGACAGGAACTCTATCCTACACGCCACAAGTAACCATCCGACTGCACTCCTCAGGGCTATTCCGAAAGCCCAACTGCAGCGGGCCGCAAGAAATAATAGTGATGAGACCAGAAGACACCAGCAACTTGATGAGATGCAGCAACGATTTGTACAACGAGGATATAATCCGCACCTTGTTAAACAGAGTAGAACGGGAGTGGAAAATGATACCACGATGTCTACCCGAACCGATCCTAAAGATGAGCAGCGGATGACTTTTACCACGGTATATAGTCCTCCAACTAGAGCCTTAGGTATAACACTAAGAGAACACTGGCACATCGTACAAGGTGAACCCTCTCTCCCATTCAACAAGTGGCAACCTCCGAGAGTGGGTTACAAACGTGATAAAAATTTAAATGATCTGTTGATGCTCACGGATCCCACCCATTGCTACAACCCTGAGACATGTTTGACACAGAGAAAGAAACCAGGATGCTATAGGTGCGTGGGATGTACCACCTGTAACGCCATGATTCCAGGACCAACGTTTGGACATCCCCACCGCAACCAGAGGTTCAAGATTAGGCATGTGCTGACGTGTACCACCTCTCATGTGGTATACCTACTAAATTGCAGCTGTGGGCGGTTCTATGTGGGAAAAACAACTGACGATGCCCGGACCAGGTTCGCTAACCACAGGTCATCCATCAGAACGGCTCTTAAGAAGGGCTCTAGTGATCAACCTGTGGCCCGGCATTTCGTGGAGAAAGGCCATGGACTCCATGATCTGAGATTCACCCTAATTGATCATGTCCCCCCATTAAGGCGGGGGGGTGATAGGGATACACTTCTCCTACAAGTTGAGGCTAAATGGATCTTTCGTTTAAATACCCTGCAACCACATGGACTCAATACTATGTTTGACTGGCATTGTTTCTTGTAAATTAGATCCAGCCCTTATGGAGATCTGCCTTACTGACCATGAGAGTCCATGTTATCCTGACTTATCTACCTGAGAGTCCACACTCTATTCGGTGTTTTGTTGGTTACTAGCTTACCTTTTATTCCCTTCTTGCTGTTAACTTTCTATTCTGCCTCACTTGTGGGTTGTTGATACTTTGTTTTTTTACTATCTTGTTCTCTAATTTTTCTTTTTTTCGTGTTTTTCTTCTTTTGCTTTTCTCTTCTTTTGTTTTTCTCTTCCCTTTTTCTCTCTTTTTTTCTTTTTTCTTTCTTTCTCTTTTTCCCTTCTTGTTTCTCCTATTGTTGTCCTATTGTCTTTTTTTGTCTTCGGTGTCTATTCTTATTTTTATTCTTTTCTGATTATGTTTCATCCCATTTTTTGTTTGTTTTATTTATCTTTTATCACTATATTTATAGTTTGTGTTTTTCATTCACTTTCTGGTTTATTATATTTTTCTTTGGGGTGTTTGGTACTCTCTCTTGGGATGGTTCATGGGTTGTGCCATCTCAGATCACCTTCTTCTAATGGGTGGTGCTACCGTGTATCAGATTTGTATATACCCCCCATCATGGTACACTGTATATATTGGATAGTAACTGTACAGTAGTGGTATAGTCCCTGTAGCAGCGCCCACTATGAGTGTTGATAGATATGCGCTTTAGGGTTCAGTGTATGATATTAATATACCCCTATCATAGTACGGCAGGATTGTTATGCTGTATATATTGTTTATTGATTATCTTTATAGTAGTGGTATAGTCACTGTAGCAGCGCGCATTATAAGTATTGATTGATATGTGATAGGGTTCAGTGTCCCGGTGCTGTTAATTACGCTTAGTAGCTAATTTGCTATAGAATATCGTTGACTTGTTTCTTTGTTGCTATTTGGATCGTTGTGACCCATCGCCATGGCAACCCCAACCGCAACCCGGGTGATTGGTGCATCGCCACACACATGATCGGCCGATGCACTTCCGAGTTTGTCTGTCTTTCCTAGTGCGGGTGCAGTTGCGGTGGCGTGGTACACGGCGATCGGCATTAGAACTTTGTTTGTTTTGCAATCATGGTAGGTTGTGAGTTTGTACACATATATGTACTTTATGCCTGACCACCTAGGTAACAACACATAAGGCTTTTAATATTGGTTGGCTCCCCAGATAATAACGGTTATAAGGGGTATGTTATAATTACCATTACTGTGGAATGTTAATTTGTTTACCATGTTTATACTGCTATAGGTCTTTTAATATGAATATTTCCACTGTCACAGCATTGATCGCTTATATTACAGCCTATATACGATGTTCACTTTGTGACATATGGTCACCATAGCAACACTTTTGGCGGTTTTTTTTGCTAATTGGGGGGAGGGGTTACTTGTTTGTTTGTATAAATTCACTAATGTTTGAAGCATTCACTGTCTGAGGAAGGGGATACACTGTCCCCGAAACGTCACTAATTTTGCCAAGTAAAAAAGTTTGTTAAAAAATCCAGCGAGTGCAAGGTCTTTTTCTGATATTGTATTTAATCTCACTAGCACCCTGGTTGCTGCAAATAAGTGAGAGTGAACATCTTTGCTAAATGTATATATATATATATATATATATATATATATATATATATATATATATATATATATATATAGTCTGCAATATACTTTCATTATTTATTTTCCCCCTTTTCCGTTTTTGATTCAGAAATAGTGAGCTAGCTGTTAGAAATAGAAGTGCAGAACACTGACTCAATTGACGTATTTATAACTGTTCCGTATTGTTTTATAGACATTAAAACGTTACACTTTGTCATTATTTAAACAGCTAATAAAACTTTAAAAAAAATACATCTACGTGTTATTCTTGGACTAATCTTTTCTTTGAATGCATCATTATTTTAGCATTTTGTTTTTAATGTTTAACCTTTTAAAGCCGTTATGCCGTTCTATTCCGTCATAATTAGACTGGGCTTTAAAGCCTTTATGACGGAATAGAACGTCATAACTAACGGCTGTCCTGAAGCCTTATGTGCTTCAAGGATTTAATCGCGGTCTGGAGGGCGTTCCTAGGATCGTAGGGACGCCCCCCAGATGCGATCCAATAATTGAAATCTCGCGATCGTATGCACGATCGCGTAGTTTCAATTTGTCTACATCGGAACAGTTGTTCCGATGTAGGCACTTTAACCCTGTCACAAAAGGGTTAATGTCCCTTTGGCAAATAATCCAGCAAACCCTTTACTGCAATGTTACCTTTTAACACACGGGGCAGCATTACTCGCGTAGCTACCCATGACACTACTAATATAACGGATTCAGGAGTTTTCCTTTACATTGAGGTAAAGAACAACTTGAGTTTTACTTTACTTCTGAAATAAACATTGCTATAAATATGTTTTCATGGTTAACATTGGTACATGGAATAGCCATATGTAACAGAATGGAAGTACAGTTTATGTTAAAAGTACCAAGGACAAACAATTTAACTATTAGAGTTCGCTTCTGAAATAAGTTTATGTTAAATCTCGTACTATACATACATATTTAGGTAGCCTTATTCTTCATAGCTACCGAATGAAGTCCCCTTTCATCTTGGGTAAAATGGTTTCAACCATCCTAAAAAACATAGACCCTCGGACACAAACACACACTTCGTGAATGGCAGTCAGTCCAGCCAATTAAAATCCCAAATGACCTACATGGAAAACCTATACCGCTAGCGTGGCTTCCCACCACAATGATTGACAGCTCCTCTTGACTATCCACGGCACAGCCTTTTCCCTTCTTTCTTGGATACTATAAAGAAATGACTGGCAGGCTTACTGAACCATACACATAACTACATCTAATCATGGAGGTGGAGCGAACTCAGATGTGAACCAATCACGGACGTCGGTGTAGAAGGTAGTGGGTGGGGCGTCTTGTCTGCCTGGAGGCCGTGAGCCGTTTACTTTTAACGGTTTAAGTCAATATACAAATTAATGCGATTAACGGAATTAAATTGCCACGACAACTAAGAAACGAGGATACGGTAAGTTGCCGTATCCGATTAAGGGACCTTCCAGGCCATTCGGGCGTGCCTCGGTGTCCTGGGTATCCCTTTGGTTACTCTCGGGGTTTGTTGTTTCCTGCATTGTTTTGACACTTTTGAGGGGAAAGTTCACAGAGGCATGGGATCCGACAGTGTCAGTACACGATATTGACAGTTGCATGTAAACGTTGGTTTTATGTTGATATGCCCTTAGTGCTTACATAGTGACATCATGTTTAAAACACGTCCGTATACATTTTAGATAAAATATTATATTTATGTGTCATAGTCATTGTAAAATATGTTAAACATTTTACCTGGCATGTTTAATATATACATACATACATACATACATACATACACACATATACAGGGACGGTAAAATGTTTAGCAGACCAAGATAAAAAGTCACTGTTCAATGCATTATATATATATATATATATATATATATATATATATATATATATATATATATATATAAAATTACTAAGGAAAATTGAAAGCCTGATGTTCATAACACTTGTTTACATTATTGTATTACTTTCTAGTCTGCATTATGGCAGTTGCGCACACATGTGCATCTCTTTTAGTTTACATGTTATATTTTTCACACTCATAATACAAATATGTTCATACTAAGCAATGCATATAATATTGTTATTAATCTTGTTTAATATGTTTTTTTTTGTGCCATGTAGGTGAGATTGGATACAAAGGAAGGAACAGCCTTCCATTACAAGTGTGAGACTACCTCCACAGCCTGTTTTTCAGACTTTCTCCACTTGAATTTCGCCTGTCCTGTGCATCTTTTGGCTAGAGACTTTGTGGAATAATCTAGTTAGTTTTCATGTTTATTAGCATGCAAATGGAGAAGTGCTGATGATGGGTCCCATGTTTTGTGGAAAATGCAGCAACCAGATTGGTCTTCACCGAACTTTCAACATTCCAGGGATTTTGTGAGAAAATTCCCTTATGTAGTCTCAAAATTAGTCTCCACAAGAAACATAGCCTGATGTGAGTAGAGGGAGGTCTTCTGGAAGGAGGTAGCAACCGCTACATTTCAGGGGATTGGGATTTTGTTGATCCCTTTCTTGTTTTGAGGGTGACAAAGGCAGAGGAATTTACTATTTTTCCAATACACCATGGTGGAGAAACAGCGCTGTCCCCTGCAGAGGGATAGTGTTTACCGCTGGTTCTCAGAGTTGACTTCCTCCCAGAGGATTGAATTTTTGTGTGGCCTTCTGGATCTTTGTATCCCATTGGAATTACGTTTTCTTGGGTCCTGCCTTGAAGATCTGGCTCATAAAGACTACCACTCACTACGGGACTCTGAAATCAAGGCAAATAATCCTGCAGATCTTGGAAGCCTCACTAATTTAACAGATGAGGTTGTCCGGAGCAAATTATTGGTTTCCTTGGCCTTGCTGGGATCAGACAACCGTGAGGCTGCAGGTGTCCTTTGCCGGACTCTTACTCACATTGATTCCATAATTAACAACTATGGACTGCAACTCAATGATGGAAGAACTGGAGATGAGTTTCTCTTGCTTTTCACAATGGCCACCAACCACCCAGCATTTAGCTTCCACCAGAAGCAGGTATTGAGGAAAGAACTTGCTCATATCCAAGGCATGGTCGACACCACCAGCCACCAAAGCACTACTGGAGGTATCCACACAATTACTACCAGTGTTCCAGCAGCCACTACAACTGTCAGCAGCAGTAAAGTATCTGCTAGCTGCCCCAAGGTAAAGAAAGGCATAATGCTAGAAAAGTGTTAATTATGTATTAAATTTAACTTTCAGTAATATTTCTTATACATTGGCTGAGATCCTTGATAATAAAGGCATTGAATAATGTATTTAGGAAAAATTAAGTGGAAATTCTAGCATTTCCACTTAATCATTAAAAGGCTTAATTTATTTGTGAAGCTGGTTTTACTATACTTTTTGTATCAGATGTGAAACATTTGTTTAATCCACTTACCCTTTCCTCAGCCATTAGATAAATGAACACAAGCCATTTTTAAAGGCCTCAAAATTGGTTGCTAAGTAACCAAACTCTGCGCAAAAACATAACCGATGTAATACAAACCTCAATGCGTATTGATTAAAAATAGCAATAAAAAGCCATGATACCTACCTAATTTTAAATGATTCAAGAAGTTGTGTAAATATGTAGTATTAAAGGGACACTGAACCCAAATTTTTTCTTTCGTGATTCAGGTAGAGCATGCAATTTTAAGCAACTTTCTAATTTACTCTTATTATCACATTTTCTTCATTCTCTCTGTATCTTTATTTGAAATGCAAGAATGCAAGTTTAGATGCCGGCCCATTTTTGGTGAACAACCTGGGTTGTTCTTGCTGATTGGTGGATAAATTCATCCACCAATAAAAAACTGCTGTCCGCAGTCTGAACCAAAAAAAAAAAAGCTTAGATGCCTTTTTCAAATAAAGATAGCAAGAGAATGAAGACAACTTGATAATAGGAGTAAATTAGAAAGTTGCTTAAAATTGCATGCTCTATCTGAATCGGGAAAGAAAAAAATTGGGTTCAGTGTCCTATTAAGGTATATTTCGGTGTTAAATCGAGCACTCTGGTTAATAGAATATTTATATTTTCAAGTAACCAGTAAAACTCAAGGGACACTGGTCAATGGAAAAAGCAAACTGACTGCTCACAAGTCTACTTAAATGATCATCTAGTGACCAGTCAGAATTCATAAGGTGTTTTGTCAGATCAGATTGCATGTGTAGTAGGTTGTAAGCAGTATTCCCCAAATGTAGAACTATAGGTTATAATGAAATCATGTTAGTTTAAAATGTAGATATTTAAGATATCTTGAATTCTAAAAAGATCTGGCTATCACTGTAAAATAGGCACATAAACAATGCCTGTAAGATTTAGGCATGACTGAACTATAATCTGTATATTTGTGAATACATGGAAATCGAGTATAGACAGAATTGTTTTAGGCAGGTTAAAATTGCGGTAAGTAAGAATGCTTTAACTCCTTGAGTGCTAATGATGGATCTGAGCCGTCGTAGAGTTTCCCAATCTGGTGCTAACGACGGCTCAGAGCCGTTGCTAGCACTCTCCCACCTTGAGGGAGATCTGGGGGCTCCTACCCCGGCGATCGGGCCTGCATAGTGACAGGCATCGCCGGGGCTTCACGTTATGCATTGTGACGTCACGCGCAATGACGTGATGACGTCACCTCGCAACTTTATTTATACTTAACTGTTAAGTATAGGAGCAGGGGGCATGCTGCTTTAGAAGCCTGTATCTCAGGCATCTAAGCAGCTACAGACCCCCAAGACCAACCGTTGGAAAGATAATCGCCTAAACCTTCCAACGGTGTAAGTCTTGGGGGTCCTTCAAAACCGCATCAATTCTTCCAGGTATACTTGCACACAGTTTAAAGGGACACTGAACCCAATTTTTTTCTTTCATGATTCAGATAGAGCATGACATTTTAAGCAACTTTCTAATTTACTCCTATTATCAATTTTTCTTTGTTCTCTTGTTATCTTTATTTTAAAAGCAGCAATGTAAATCTTAACAGCCAGACCATTTTTTTTTTTAGGTTCAGCACCATGGATAGCGCTTGCTTATTGGAGGCTTACATTTAATCACCAATAAGCAAGCATAACCCACGTAGGGCCGGCTCCTATGCATCACATTCCTGCTTTTTAAATAAAGATAGCAAGAGAACGCAGAAAAAATAATAGGAGTAAATTAGAAAGTTTCTAAAAATTGCATGCTCTATCTGAATCATGAAATAAAAAAATTGTGTTTAGTGTCCCTTTAAGTAGCTCGGCAGGTAGGTTGTTCCACACTTATTGTAGAACTCATCACAGTTCTTCTCTGGATTTAAGCATCCTCGGTTGCTTCTATCTCTTCATGTAATCCCAGCCATAATGTTGAGATCAGGGCTCTGTGGGGGCCATACCATCACTTCCAGAACTACTTGTTCTTTATGCTGAAGCTAATTCTTAATGCCGTTGGCTGCATGTTTGGGGTGTTCTCATCCTGCAGACTACATTTAGGGTCAACCAGATGCCTCTCTGGTATTTCATGATGATTAATTATGCCTGTACTTCTCAACATTAAAGGGATGCTTTGTTCTCATTATATTGTGTGTTGAATAGATACCCAGTTAGGCATCTGGAGCACTATATGCCAGGAAATAGCTCTGCCATCTAGTGCTTTTGCAAATAGTTAAAATTCTTGCAAAACTGCTGCCAAATAGTGCTCCAGAAATGGGCAGGCTCCTATGCATACGTCCCTGTTTTTAACAAAAGATACCAAGAGAACAAAGAAAAATTGATAATAGAAGTAAATTAGAAAGTTTTTTTTTTTCTTCAAAATTGCATGCTCTATATGAATCATGAAAGGAAGTTTTTGGGTTTCATATCCCTTTAAGGAGACCAAATCCCCCCAACTCCATTTGCAGAAATGCAGCTCCAAACTTGCAAGAAACCTCCACTATGCTTCCGTGTACTTTCCGCCAGCAAACAAACTGACCAAGTCCTGCTATATCCAAATATTTCAAATTGTGACTGAATCAATCTATTGCACTTGCTGCCATTGTTCTGCACCACAGTTCCTGTGTTTTCGTGCATAGTTAAAGGGACATGAAACCCAATCCTTTTCTTTTATTATTTAGGTAGAACATACAATTTTAAACAACTTTCCAATTTACTTCTATTATTTAATTTGCTTCCTTTTCTTGTAATCCTTTGCTGAAAAGTTTATCTAGTATAAGCTCAGGAGCAGCAAAGAATCTAGGTTCTAGCTGCTGATTGGTGGCTGCATATATATATACTGATTGTCATTGGCTCACCCATGTGTTCAGTTAGAAACCAGTAGTGCATTGCTGCTCCTTCAACAAATGATACCAAGACAATGAAGCACATTTGATCATAGAAGTAAACTGGAAAGTTGTTTAAAATTGTATGTTCTACCTAATTCCTGAAAGAACATTTTTTTTGGGTTTCATGACCCTTTAAGTCACTTGGGGTTGTTGCATGTTAGAGGTATGGCTCTTTGACCGGTTTCTTTGTACCTCTTCAGAAGAGCTTGGACAGTATATCTGGAAAACCCAGTCTGCCTTGAAATTTCTGCCAGGGAGAGAATATGCTAATGCAGTATAACTACCTTGTGTCTTGTTGCTGTGCTCAGTCTTGCCATGGTGTATGACATTACACTTTCTTCTGGAACCCCACCTTGTTTGACTTTTCCTTAGGTAGTTTTATTCCTCCTACGCATCTGTTGCTGTTTCAATAAATTATTGTGTTTCAAACTACATATTAAATTGAAAACCATTGGCTCCTGTTTGGTATAATTGTTTAATGATGCACCTAAATCTATGCCTACAAAATCACTGACTTTGTGCAAGTGTACCTAGAAGAATTGATGCAGTTTTGAAGGCAAAGATTGGTCATGCCAAATATTGATTTGATATAGATTACTTTGCATTTTGTTAATTGACTAAAAAATAAAATATTAACCATTATATTTTTGAAAGCATTCTTACTTTACAGCATTTTATCACACCTGCTAAAAGCCTTTGCACCGTAGTGTGTGTGTGTGTATGTGTGTGTGTATATGTATATATATATATATATATATATATATATATATATATATATATATATATATATATATATATATATATATATATATATATATATATATATATAATTTGTTTTTTTACATTTTGCCATTTAACAAATGTTTTAATTTAAAAGCGCCTGCATGAAGAAGTCCGCAACATGAGAAGTACATTTAATAAAATCTTGTATTTCATGGGCACTCAAAATATGTAGGTTGTGGAGTGCGGTTGCCCTGTTCACAGATGCCGTTCGACACATAAGTCCCGGTGCTTACTTTACTACATTAGGCTATATGGACTATGGCAAGCTTCTATTGCAATACTATAACTGTGCATTACAGCCACATCCACTCTGAGATTCTCAGGGTTCCCTATCAGTGTTTGTGTTTGCACGCTGTTTTTCATTCAGGTGACGTTAGTCAAATCTTAGCCAGTCAGCATTGTCTGCTGGCCAGGACAATGGAGGCTAGCTATCCAATTAGAGCAAGGTAATACTTGATGGCAACCAATTAGCACCACTTTGGTCTGAGAGTAATGTTACATATTGGGACAGTGAAGAGGCTGCATATCGATCCTGCTCACAGCTATTGCAGTACATTGAGCTCCATAGGCACAGCATTGGGTGAGTACAGCACAGTACGAAGTGTCACTGAATGGATGTGTTGAGAACAAGTGGGTGAATATGATTACGAGGACACCAATAAGTCACAGAAAAAAATAATTTTAAAACAATAAATTAGAAGATAAAAACGGCACTGACTGGAAGCAGGGATTAAAAACAAGATAGGACATTATTTGCCTAAAATTAGAACACTTATTGTAAAATATATCAAATGTATAACTGATTATAAAACATGCTATTTTTTAATACCTTGTGAGCCAGGGGGCTGCATGCATTGCATAATAGTGTGACAGCTCTCACTGATAACAGGGTCTTATTACAGTAATAAGTCTTAATGTATACATGTTAAATTTGTATTCAAAATAGTAATTTTAAAACTTTTAATTTGTAATCAGGTGAGGGATGTACAGTAGATCAGATGGTGCTTGGTAACTGAGCTTACTAGGTGTTATGCAATAAGATATGAGGTGCCATGGTAGACCTTTCTTATGCAGACCCAGGTACAGGGCGTGTTGGTATAAAAAGCATAAATTAGCACAAGAAATTGAGAAATGTATGCCGATACAGTTATTTAAAAAAAAAAATTAAAAAAATCGCCATTAAAATCCCAGTCGAGATATTTCATGACCAAAATCACAATATTCATTTTTTTTTCTCGGATCAAGTATATATATATATATATATATATATATATATATATATATATATATATATATATATATATATATATATATATCTATATATCCACTCTAAATGAATCTGCCCACCTTCGGTCAACCACCCGGATGTTCTGTGTAGAAAATATAGCTTCACCAAAAGACAGAGACCAACCAGGATTTTGCAAACATGGAGTCAAAATGTATTGACGTTTCGGGAAATAAACACAAGGTAGTGTTCACATGTGCCGGCTAGGACTTCAGCACCTGCAAGGTTGTAGATGGGAACTGTGGGGGTGACTTTCCGCCTTTTGGCGGGATGACTACCCAGTTACAGTATAGTATGTTGCAGTGGGTGACATGGATCATTTCGACTCATGTGATCCACCGCGTTACTCCCTAGACCTTGGTGGTGGTGTTGTGGTTACTGGTACGACCCTTGCACTATCAATGTGCTTTATATACTACACCCTCTTGAGCAGTCTATGGTCGCATTGTGTGTGTTCCTGCTAAATATTAGCCAAATCTGTTACTTAGTATAAAATGTATCGTTGAATCAGATGACAAGGTATTGTGTTGATAATCCAATGAAAAAACAAGGGGGGTATTTCTCCTCATTGTTGGTAACTATGACTAGTGTCTATGGCTATGTATGTTAAGGTCAGACTTGTATTATGTCTGTGACTATCCATCCTCTAATGTTTTAATTTTCATTCATATCACAAGAAGGTGCAAATTTACACCATGGTGAGATGAAAATTGTTTTAGAACCGATGACATAGGTGTTATTGGGGAATATATGCACAGAATTTTAGCTGAAGTGATGCACGTCTGTTTACACCGGAACCTTCCGGTCAATACACGTCACTTCCGGTCAATACACATAGCAGTTAAACACCAGAAATGTGGGGAGACTAGATTTAGGTAGTTATACCCTGTTATTGGTTTACACATGATGATGTTTTCTTTATTATTTGTTGATACACATTAGAACCAAGAATGTGTGAGTAATTTTGGTTATTTGGTTAATTAAGTCGATACCAGAAGTGACTATGGATGAGAACTTCCTGGGTCACTGGGTCACATAGAGGATATGATGTAATTTTGGCGCCTTTTTGAGACAGGAAATGGGAGGTTACTGTGTGATTGTTCAGTTATTTAAGCACATGTGTTTGTTTGCGCACTATTTTCTGAGGAACGAAACGTCAATAAATATTGACTCCACGTTTGCAAAATCCTGGTTGGTCTCTGTCTTTTGGTGAGAAAAAAAAAAAAAAATATATATATATATATATATATATATATATATATATATATATATATATATATATATATATATATATATATATATTTATATATTTATTTTTATTTTTTTAAAAGATAGATATATCTCAAAGGCTTCCTAGGCTGAAGAACATGAATGGCAAGGCCAGGAAATTGCTCTGTAGTACCATTTACTCCTATGAATGGGGCTAGAAGAGGGAGGCATATGCAGACTATTGAAACTATTGGCTAGTTATCAGTAGTATCTAAGTAGTTCACATGCGGCTAACTTCTATGCCACCCTCTGCAACTGCTTATTCATTTAACCCAGTGGTGTGCAGTGGTCGTTCAGTAAGATTCTGGGGCAATGTGAAGGGCTTGCTGTACCATTCGTCCAGCAGAGCATATACCAATTGCTTCAGAGATGTTGGAGGAAGGAATCTTTTCCCCCATCTGCACTCCAAAACTGCCCAAATGGGTTAGGTGTTTATGTAAGGTGATTGGGCTGACCATGGGAGATGATGATGTTCATCTTGGTGTTCCTTAAACCAAGACTGAACTGTTCTGGCTTTGTTTATGGGTGCATTATCATCTTGAAATATGGCATAATTGTTTGGAAATTTTTGGACCATAAGATCACCTAGAATGTCCAAAGTACTTGCTGGCAGTAACTTGGCCATTTATGGTAATGCTGGGGCAAGCTTATTACAGAGATACGGCTGCCCAAATCATTCCATATCCACCCCCATGTTTGACAGTTGGAACCAGGCAGTCCGAGTTGTATGCTTCCTTGGGAGTTCTTCATTCATAAATCCGACCTGCTGTTGGGAATAATGTTAATGAGGACTCATTGGATTATAGCACTTGTTTCCAGTCTTCAGTTGTCCAGCTTTTATTATCATGACACCACCTCTTTGCATTTTAGCATTGGTGTCTGTGATTAAAGAATTAGCAATTGCAGCTCTTCTTTGTGTGTTGGGTTTGTAAAGTGTTCTGTATACTGCTTTTGTAGAAACGGTGTCTTCAGTGCGGATATTGAGTTCTGCTTTCACTTTTGTTACATCCTTGTTAGTGTCCCTATCATTCAGTTTTGCTGAATGATATTGACCATCAAACACTAACAATGATGAAGTCTTGCCATGCTTTGTGCGCAAATAACCATGGAGACCTGCTCTTGAAACAATTTCGCTGTTATGGTTACAGATGCTCCTGTACTGGCATACAACCTAGAGCAGGGCTCTACAAACCTGGGAACCACTGGCTCCTACAAGTATGTCTGAAAAGATGAACAAAAGATAATCTCAACATTTGTGTTTATTTATTTTACAGTAGCCTACACAAATATTAACCCTTATAATATTTACATTAAAATCTCTCTCTTTCTCTCCTGATCAAGTGCTTACATTTCCTTCACAATTGGATGGGGCTATTGAGGAAATTTGGATGTTAAATATATTTTTTATACAAAGATCATTTTTTATACGAAGAGTTAATGTGATATGTTCTAGTCAGCTTATAGCAGATATTTTGTATCACTTTCAAGTGATTCAGAATTTGGGTAACATGCCTCTTTAAAGTGAATGTCAATTCTCATGTGAAAGTGGCCGGTTTTTAAAAAAACTATTAAAAACAGTGGCACTTTCATTTTATGAAAATTGACATTGCACCAATCTGTGATTGGAGGATGCCGGTATCATCATCATTGCTAACGTATGAAGAGGCTTGCGACTGGCTGGTGAAGCGCTGGAGCGGCTTCAAGAAGAAAAAGTAAGTATTTTAAGAAAACGGGTGAAATGTAAACTTTCATGAAAAGTGCCCCTGTTTTTAATAGTATTTTTAAAAACCAGGCACTCATTCTTAAAAGTTTACATTCACTTTAACTTCCAAGTTCAATAAAAACTGTAGATTGATTTTATTCTGAATTCTTTATATCTTTGCTTATTTAACAATAAGATATTTATTCATGGCAGTTATCCAGAATGGCACTGTAGGTTTCACTGTAGCTTTGTTTAAAAATCCCTTTGAAAGGCCATAGTTAGGGATGGCAAAAGTACATTTTTTGTTTGTCAATATTTCACGTACTCCTAACTTAAAACATGGCTTGACTAACCTGAGATCCATCTAAAATGGACCCTGGCACTAGATAAAATGCCCTGTAAACTTTAACTGGGGATTGGTGTAGAGTTAAGTTCTTCTTCTTGCCATTATTCCATCCACTTACAGAATACCAGGGAACTTGAGGTATGTCTGTGCATGTCCTAATGTAACATTGAAGAGTGTTGAGGTTTGGGCTTAAAATGACTAGTGTACAAACTATACAAAGCTTTCAGCTGCTAGGTTTATGCCCTTTCTGTCTATGGTTCATTGCCTTTTGCTTAGGGGTTGTTAAAGGAACATGAAACCGAAAAATTTTATTTCATGATTTAGGTAGAACATACAATTTTAATCAAATTTGCTTCTTTCTCTTGGTATCATTTGTTGAAGGAGCAGCAATGCATTCCTGTTTTCTAGTTGAACACATGGGTGAGCCAATGACAATCAGTGTATATATATACAGCCACCAATCAGCAGCTAGAACCTAGGTTCTTTGCTGATCCTAAGCTTACCTAGATAAACCTTTCAGCAAAGATTAACAAGAGAAGGAAGCAAATTAAATAGAAAGATGCTAAAGATGCATTTTTTTTTTTTTTTTAAAAACTTTTATTTTAGTACTGGCAGACTTTCTGCCAGTACTTAAGATGGCGGGGACAATTGTAGGGTGGGGGAGGGAAGGGAGCTGTTTGGGAGATATCAGGGGGTCTGATGTGTCAGGTGGGAGGCTGATCTCTACACTAAAGCTAAAATTAACCCCGCAAGCTCCCTACAAACTACCTAATTAACCCCTTGACTGCTAGCCATAATACATGTGTGATGCGCAGCAGCACTTTGCGGCCTTCTAATTACCAAAAAGCAACGCCAAAGTCATATATGTCTGCTATTTCTGAACAAAGGGGATACCAGAGAAGCATTTACAACTATTTGTGCCATAATTGCACATGCTGTTTGTAAATAATATCAGTGAGAAACCTAAAATTGTGAAAAATTTAGCGTTTTTTTTTTAATTTGATTGCATTTGGCGGTGAAATGGTGGCATGAAATATACCAAAATGGGCCTAGATCAATACTTGGGGTTGTCTACTACACTACACTGAAGCTAAAATTAACCCTAGAAGCTCCCTACATGCTCCCTAATTAACCCCTTCACTGCTGGGCATAATACACGTGTGGTGCGCAGTCGCATTTAGCAGCCTTCTAATTAGTAAAAAGCAAAACCAAAGCCATATATGTCTGCTATTTATGAACAAAGGGGATCCCAGAGAAGCATTTACAACCATGTATGCTATAATTGCATAAGTTTTTTTGTAAATAATTTCAGTGAGAAACCTAAAGTTTGTGAAAAAAATTGTGAAAAAGTGAACATTTTTTTTTATTTGATCGCATTTGGCGGTGAAATGGTGGCATGAAATATACCAAAATGGGCCTAGATCAATACTTTGGGATGTCTTCTAAAAAAAAATATATACATGTCAGGGGATATTCAGGGATTCCTGAAAGATATTAGTGTCCCAATGTAACTAGCGCTAATTTTGAAAAAAAGTGGTTTGGAAATAGCAAAGTGCTACTTGTATTTATGGCCCTATAACTTGCAAAAAAAGCAAAGAACATGTAAACATTGGGTATTTCTAAACTCAGGACAAAATTTAGAAACTATTTAGCATGGTTTTTGTTTGGTGGTTGTAGATGTATAACAGATTTTGGGGGTCAAAGTTAGAAAAAGTGTTTTTTTTTCTATTTTTTCCTCATATTTTATAAAAAAATGTTATAGTAAATTATAAGATATGAGGAAAATAATGGTATATTTTGAAAGTCCATTTAATGGCGAGAAAAACGGTATATAATATGTGTGGGTACAGTAAATGAGTAAGGGGAAAATTACAGCTAAACACAAACACCGCAGAAATGTAAAAATAGCCTTGGTCCCAAACGGACAGAAAATGGAAAAGTGCTGTGGTCATTAAGGGGTTAAAGGGACACTGAACCCACATTTTTTCTTTCATGATTCAGATAGAGCATGCAATTTTAAGCAACTTTCTAATTTACTCCTATTATCAATTTTTCTTTATTCTCTTGCTATCCTTTATTTGAAAAAGAAGGCATCTAAGCTAAGGAGCCAGATTTTTTTTTTTGTTCAGGACCTGGACAGCAGCTATTTATTGGTGAGTGAATTTATCCACCAATCTGCAAGAACAACCCAGGTTTACCAAAAATGGGCCGGCATCTAAACTTTCTTGCTTTTCAAATAAAGATACCTGGAGACTGAAGAAAATGTAATAATAGGAGTAAATTAGAAAGTTGTTTAAAATTGCATGCTCTATCTGAATCACGGAAGAAAAAATTTGGGTTCAGTGTCCCTTTAAAGTTGAGAGGAAAACTTTAAAGGGTTAGTTTAAACCGTTTCAGTGCAATGAAGAGATGTATATAGCATGAGATTTACAGCAGATAAAGTTTTTTTTAAGTTTGCTTCCTCATAAAATATGTAGTAAATCGTTCTCTGAGCTGCATGATTTAAAGTTGTGTTTTTTTTACTGAAATGGCAGCTGTATACATCTTGAGCCTTTGAGATCCACTCTTTATTAATTTGGTGTGACGGGTTGAGCAGTGCAACAGCATATGCACAACCTGTCTTCACTATTACCTTCTGTCAACAGGGACACAGGAGCATGTTCTACTTGTAGTCGGTAGGGTATGTGGTACGACTTATTGGCTATATCGTACAATAACTGCAGAATGAAAAAAATGGCTTGGTGAATGGGTGGCCAAGGGATCTTGATAACTCTTATTTGTCAGCCTAAAAAAAAGCTGTATACAATGGCATTGAAGATTCAGGGATTTATTTGTTACTATTATATGGTCAGTCATTGGAATGATTGATTTAGAAAAAAAGTTTGCTGCTCCTTTTAATGTTACTGATTAACGTTTTTCTTGCTTTTTAATCCCCATATGCCTGTGCTTAAAACATTTTTGCTGGCTCCTAGATTTTATACAAAGTTGTAAGGCCTAATTTTAAATGTACTGAACTGATACAACTTTCATGATCCTAATAGAATAAATATATATAGTTCTCCCCAGGGTCAAATCCCTCTTTGACCAGAAGAGCTTAGTGCATTTACTAAAATGAATCCCCCAGATTTTATGCATACCTGGTCTTTAGGCAAGGCAATCTTGGATGCTGCAGCAGCGGATTCCACTAACTAAACAGTCCTGGCTTGCTACAACAAAGTACCAACATGTTTTAGTTTCCATAGCAATGGGAAATTACAAATCCCAGTTTGTCTTTTTCTTTTAGCTGCTCAAAAAAAAAAAAGAAAAGACGCAGAGCATGGAGGGAGCTCCTCCCACATACGCGTCTACTATCTGAGAAACATTGGTGCCGTGCTTAGATGAAATACCTAGGCAGTTAACCCTGTGTTCTCCCCAGGACTTTTTGGGTGAGTGCACCACCCAGCTGATTTTACTGACGTACTGATGTACAATTTTTATTGCACAAATTATCATTAAAGGGACAGTATACACCAATTTTCATATAACTGCATGTAATACACTACTATAAGAAGAATTTACACAGATACTGATATAAATATCCAGTATAAAACCTTTTAAGAATTTACTTGGAAGCGCACAATTTAGCACTGTTGATGAGGTTAGTCTGAGACACCCACTGAAAGTAACAGGGAATGAAAGAAGAGCAGACACCCCCCCCCCCCCCCCCCCGCCATGCATATATAAAGACAGATAACATAGTAGGAGTCTGTAAACACGTGTGTACGTCTGACACTGTGGGTCTTGGTTAGGAGTCTGAAAATCAGTACAATGTAATTAGAAAATAAGCAAAACTATACATTTTTACCAAAACACTACTAGTTGGGCTTTATAAATTAATCATCTACAAAACATTTTATGCAAAAAAAAATCTAGTGTACAGTGTCCCTTTAATTAAATACATTTATGTTAAATTATGCAATTAATTTGTGCTTTGGTTTGCTACAAATGATAAAAGATTACACTGCCCCATCCTGCTACTTCATAATTCCATACGACTGACAAAATGTTTTGTGGTGAACATTGTAACCCCATGACTACTAAATAGATCTGCATTGTAAATATGTTGCAGCCTCTTTGGTAGTTATGAGGCTAACTGTCTTCGTATTTCAACTTAGCACTGCATGAATGTTTCTCAGATAGCAGGAGGTTATGTTGGAGGAGCTGCCTCTGTGTCGAGGTAGAGATTTACTGCTCTGTTTGCATGAGATTTTTTTTTTTTTTTACTTTTATCGGAAAAATATATATATTTTTTTTACTCCCTTTATGTATGCATTTTTGAAAAATGTAGTAATTATGTATGTGATTAATAAAAAGCAATCTGGCTAAACAATATATATATATATATATATATATATATATATATATATATATATATATATATATATATATATATATATATATATATATATATATATATATATATATATATATATATACACCCCTCTGGAACAAAATAAGAGACCACTGCAAAAGTATCAGTTTCTGTAGGTCATCTTTTGCCCAACACCTGGAGTCCTACAAGCCACAGTGTTTTGTAACCAATGTGAAATTTGGTGTAGTATCAGTGATGATCTGGGGGTGCTTAGGCAAGGCTGGAATCGTGCAGATTTATCTTTTGTGAAGGACGCATGAATGAAGCCACATAGGTTATTCTGGAAGAAAACTTGCTTCCTTCTGCTCTGACAATGTTTCCCAACTCTGAGGATTGTTTTTTTCCAGCAGGACAATGCTCCATGCCACACAGCCAGGTCAATCAAGGTGTGGATGGAGGACCACCAGATTAAGACCCTGTCATGGTCAGCCCAATCTACAGACCTGAACCCCATTGAAACCTCTAGAATGTGATCAAGAGGAAGATGGATGGTCACAAGCCATCAAACAAAGCTGAGCTGCTTGAATTTTAAAACCAGAAGGGACATAAAGTCACCCAACATCAATGTGAAAGACTTGTGGAAAGCATGCCAAGACGGATGAAAGCTGTGATTGAAAATCGGGGTTCTTCAACCAAATATTGATTTTTGAATTTTTGCTGAGATAAAACATTTCTATTGTGTTGTTTAAAAATTAATATAAACTTTTTTTCTTTGCATTATTTGATGTCTGAAAGCATTGCATCGTTTTGTTATTTTGACCAGTTGTCATTTTCTGCAAATTAATGATTTAAATGACTATAATTTGTATTTGGGGAAAACTGTTGTCAGTAATTTTTTTTTTTAATAAAACGTTCATTTTAATCTAACACATACCTATAAATAGTAAGACCAGAAAAACTGATAATTTTGCAGTGGTCTCAATTTTTTTCCAGAGCTCTGTGTGTGTGTATTTCTATTTATTGTGTGGTAAGGCCACCACAAGCAGGGTCAGGACAGCTGGGCAACTGTAGTTTATGTACAACTTTATTCCAATAACATAAATGTCTCTTTCCAACATTAGGGTACACTTCCACTTTAAATGAGAACGGTTTCCAGCACCAACCAAAAATACAAAAACCCTACTTTTTTTTAAATTAGATTAGCAGTCATTTTCTATCAATATAAATACTGGTCCATCTACCTTGGCTTCCAATTGAAAAAAAATTAAGACAATCACAGTAGTTTTCAAAAACAAAGTTTCTCACCTATCCTGTAGCTTTGCATGTAGACAGCTTCTTTACAGGTCTCCAAGTACACCATCACAGCGCAACCTGATACTGAGACACCTCCCTGCTCTCTCAGAGCTCCTATATAGCTCTGGGCCTATTTATCAAGGAACAGGTGTGCAGGCTGACCTACAATCTTAACCCCTTAACAATTAGGTTAAACTGCTCCTTGTAACTTCTGACTGATGTATACATGGTCCAGGTCTCTGTCACACATCCCCCACACCGGCTTAACACAGAGGTGTGAAGTGGCTACTGCTGTAAGGCCATGCACCCTAGACCGAGCATCAGCGTTACCATGAAGAAGTCCCTCCATGTGTCTCACCACAAAAATAAAAGGTTGCAAGGACAAGAACCACCTGGCGATTTTTGAGTTCTTGTACCTGTTTGTGTGCATCCTTTTTAACGGGGCCTAATAATTGACAATTGTAAATCGCCTGAATAATAAATTATAGTGGAGCATTTCCAAAGCCCACTTAATGTCTAAACACTCAGATAAAGAACAGGGTGTTCCTCATCATCAACATATTGGGACAGTACTGCACCTGAACCAACCCCAGAGGCATCTGTCTGCAGGAGGAATTCCTTACTAAAGTCAGGAGCAGCGAGGATAGGCTCCCTACAGAGAACTGCACGTAGATTGGCAAAAGTCTCTTCAGCCCCCCCTGCTTTCCCAGCTTACTGTTTGGCCTCCTTGCTTTAGTAAAATCAGTGAGGGTAGCAGTCCCACCTTACTGTGTCCGGCCTCCTTGCTTTAGGGTAGCAGCCCTTGTGGTTCTGTATAGCTTTATCAATCTCTTCAAACCACATAACCCAAGTATTTATCCTCAGCCAAACCAATAGTACATTTGGAAGGGTTGGCTGTCACCTTTCTAAATGTGTCCAACACCGCCTGCACTTTATTTCAGATGGGATTCCCAGTCTGGGCTATGAATGATCACGTCATCTAGATATTTGATCAAGAGATTTCTTAACCTTTGAAAGGTTGCTGGGGCTCCATGGAGACCAAAAGGCATGATTCTTTACTGATATAGGCCATCGGGAGTAGCAAATGCGGTTGCTCCATTAATTATGTCGGCCAATAACATTTTGTCAGGGCCAACATCGAGAGAAACCTAGCCTTTGATAGTCTCTCTACTAATTCATTGACATGGGACATGGGATATGCATAAAACGTAGGTTCTGTAACTATTTCAGAAAATTAAATGAGATCTCTAATAGAACTATCAGGTTAAGGCACTAGAATGATTGGGCTTGACCAGTTACTTTGAGATTCCTCTATCACCCTTAATTCAAGTATTTTCTTAACTTCAGCTCTTATAGCTTTCTTTTTTGCCTCAGGAATACAATATGTTTTAATCCTGTGGGTAACTCCCGGCTCTGTGATATCTCAGGTTCTGCGAGGTATTGGGAAGAAATTTTTAACATAGTGGAAAACAGCACTCTTGCAGTACTGAAGCACAGAATCAGATTGCCAAGTCTTACCAATGTACAATGCAAAGATTCCAGCCTCCAAAGTTTAAAAGGGTCATTATTTTCTTGTAACAGGGTTCATAGAAAAAAATGCTACAACGTTTCGGACCTACTATAAGCCCTTAGTCATGTATGTTTAATTACACACAGGTTTGTGTCTTTTATGTTCTCACATTCAATACAAAGAACCGCATCCTGTATAATGGCGGCATCTCGTGGTAAAAAGTTGTTGCTACAATTGTACATTTAAACACAATGTTCATAAATTTAGATATATAATATAAAAACATAAAACCTATATATACAATTTAAAAAATATATTACACAAATTACCAGTTCTATCTATCCTACCTTAATGTAAATAAAGTCCATTCAAAGTCCTTGCTTAGGCCTTTAGGGGTTAATGACTCCCTTTTATGTATCCAGAACATTTCTTTGACTTTCAATTGATCTTCCCTTTCACCACCACTCCTGGGTCTGTGTATTCATTCAATAATCTGGAACCACAATTGACTAATATGACCCGCTGAGAGAAAGTGAGAGGAAACTGGGGCTTCCTTATCATTCCGTCTGATTTTAGATTTGTGTTCTGTAATCCTCTCTCTAATCTCCCTACAGGTCTCCCCTACATAAATTAATCCATATGGGCATTTATTTATGTAAATAACAATAAGGATCTGCATGTTAAAATTCTCTTATCTTAAACTTAGTTCCATTTTTAGGTTAAGACTCCCTTTTCAACAGAGGACAAGCTTTAAGGGCCTTGAAAATGGCTCAGAGTTCTAGAATATTAATAGATAACCTCGGCTCTTGAGGATCCCAAACCCCCTGTGCTTTCAGAGACCCCCCAAAAAGCTCCCCAAACTGACTTACATCTGTGGTGATCATAGACCAGGTAGGATGAAGCACCCTGAATAATAAACTGTTGATTCAGCCATCAAATCAGAGACTGACTTGTACTGGAATCTAAGAATATATTTTGAAATAGCTAAGTATAATCCCTGCACCCTTGACGCAGCATACAGAGCTGAAGAGGCCTCATGTTAATTCGAGCAAATGAAATTGCATCTGAAGCTGCAATCATGAGACCCCAGTACTTCCACACACAAAGCCGCTAAAGGGAATAAAAAAAAAAAAAAGATTGAAGATTCAGACAAGCTGATACCAATTTCATCCATCTCTGCTCTGTTAGAGAGAGACTCAGTGTCCATGATTCTATTTGGAAACCTAGGAAAGTAACCTTTGTCTGAGGAATCAAAGAACTCTTTGACATATTGATTCCCCAACCATGTCTTTGAAGAAACCACAATAGTTGATTGGTGTGAAATTCTGCAAAAGGAAAAGACGGAGCTTTGATATCATCCAGGTAAGGAAACACTGCAATACTCTGAGCTCCGATTACAGACAAAAGGGCATCTAGAACCTTGGTAAATATTCTAGGAGCTGTAGCCAGATCAAATGGAAGAGCAACAAACTGAAAATGTTTGTCCAGAAAAGCAAACATCAGAAACTGGTAATATTCTGTGTGAATTGGTATATGAAGGGAAGCATACTTTAAATATATCGTGGTCATAATCTGACGTTGCTGAACAAAAGGCAGAATAGTCCTTACATACTTGTTCAAAGTCTTTAGATCCAAAACTGATCTGAAAGTGCCTTCCTTCTTTAGAACAATGAAGAGGTTTGGATAAAATCCCATTCCCTGTTCCTGCAAAGGAATTGGAACAATCACTCCCAGATCTGAGACAGATTGAAGAAAAGCCTGAGCTTTTACAGGATTCCTTGGAACATTATACAGAAAAAAACCTTACCCTGGGAGGCCTTCTTCTAAATCTAATTTGATATCCCTGAGAAACAATATTCTGAACCCAGGGATCTGGGACCCAGCCTCCTGAAAGAGGTTTAGTCTGCTTCCTTCCAGGACTACTGAATCGGGGGCTGTACCTTCATGCGGTTTTAGAAGCGGGAACAGAGGAACTTTGCTTTTGAACAGAAGAGTCAGTTTTCTGTTCTTTATTCTGACAAAAGAAACAAAAACAATTAGGAGCTTTGGATTTTCCTTTAGACTTTCTGTCTTGAGGAAGAAATTCTCTTTTTACCCTTAGTAATAGTAGAAATAATAGAATCTAAATCATACCCAAATAACTTCTTTCCTTGAAAAGAAAGAGACAATCTAAATTTAGACACCATATCGGCATTCCAGGATTTAAGCCACAAAGCCCTCCTATGGCAAGAATAGTTTTCGACCTTAACCCTTTGAGTGCTAAGCACTTTCCTACCTGGGTGCTAAGCTTTTTAAAGGGTTTTTTATTATTTTTTTAGTTTTTGAAAAAAAGTAACTTTTTTTTCTTCAGATCCCCAACACTTGCACTGCTTTAAGGTTAGGCGATTACCTTTCCAACGGTGGGTCTTGGGGGTCTGTAGCTGCTTAGATGCCTATGCCCCGTGCGCCTATACTACGCATTACGTGAAGCCCCGTCGATGCCTGTCACTATGCTGGCTTGATCGCCGGGGTATGAGCGGGTGGGAGCCCCCAGATCTCCCTCAAGGTGGGAGAGTGCTAGCGACGGCTCTGAGCCGTTGTTGGCACCAGAGTGGGAAACTCTGCAATGGCTCAGAGCCGTCGTTAGCACTCAAGGGGTTTTTAAAGGGATACTAAACCCAATTTTTTTTCTTTCATGATTCAGATAGAGCATGCAATTTTAAGGAACTTTCTAATTTACTCCTATTATTTTTTCTTTGTTCTCTTGCTATCTTTATGTGAAAAAAAGGCATCTAAGCTAAGAAGCCAGCCAATTTTGGTTCAGACCCTGGACAGCACTTGTTTATTGGTGGGTGCAATTATCAACCAATCGGCAAGCACACCCCAGGTTGTGAACCAAAAAATGGTCCGGTTTCTAAACTTACATTCTTGCTTTTCAAATAAAGATAGCAAGAGAATGAAGAAAAATTGATAATAGGAGTAAATTAGAAAGTTGCTTAAAGGGACACTGAACCCAATTTTTTTCTTTTGTGATTCAGATAGAGCATGCAATTTTTTTTTTACATAAATGTATTTAATGAAAATTTCTGCAAAAAATAATGAACATTTTTATTAGCTAATTTTAGCTTAGAGACACCGAACCCAAACTTTTTCCTTCATGATTCAAACAAGAGCATGCAATTTTAAGCAACTTTCTAATTTACTCCTATTATCAATTTTTCTTCATTCTCTTGCTATCTTTATTTGAAAAAGAAGGCATCTAAGCTTTTTTGGGTTCAGGACTCTGGATAGCACTTTTTTTTATTGGTGGATGAATTTATCCACCAATCAGCAAGGACAACCCAGGTTGTTCACCAGAAATGGGCCGGCATCTAAACTTACATTCTTGCATTTCAAATAAAGATTCCAAGAGAATGAAGAACATTTGATAATAGGAGTAAATTAGAAAGTTGCTTAAAATGTCATGCTCTATCTGAATCACAAAATAATTTTTTTTAGTTCAGTGTCCCTTTAAAATTGCTTGCTCTATCTGAATCCTGAAAGAAAAAATTTGGGTTCAGTGTCCCTTTATTTTTTATAATATCAAACACAGCATCACAAATAAAAGATTTTGCACTCTGAAGCAAACTTATTAGATTTGCACTAACCAGGTCATCAGAAAACTGCTCTGAAAGACTGGACATCAAGTAAGTAGAAGCAGCAGCTATATTAGCAATAGAAAGAGCTGACCTGAAAATATAACCCATATGTAGAAAGGCTCTTCTATGAAAGGATTCTAAATTCCTGTCTAAAGGGGCCTTAAATGTTAAATACTGTCTTCCAAAGGAATAGTAGTACATTTTAGAGCGGAAATGATCCCATCCACTTTGGGAACTGTTTCCTATAACTCTACATTAGCAGCAGGTATAGGATATACCGTTTTAAACCTTGCAAAAGGATTAAAAGACACACACCTGGCTTAGACCATTTCCTAGCAATCATCTCGGAGACAGCATCAGGCACAGGAAAAACCTCAGGGAGATTAACAACATTTAAAAAAATGTTTTTTTAATCAACTACAAGGTTTATCATCAGAAGATTGTGGATCTTTATACCACAAAGTGACTGACCTCTTTTAAAACAGAACAAATATGTTCAACTTTAAACAGAAAAGAAGAAATATCAGGTTCCACTTAAGATGAGGAATCCTCATTCCCAGAGGAAACATCACCATCGGAAGATACCACAGTATCCCTTGGACATAGCACTTGTTGAAGGCGGGAGAGCAGCTAAATCCTCAGAGACTGCTGCCTTGATGAATGATTTCATAGCCGGAGGCACCATTTTAGCATTAACCTGTAATGAACAAAGAGTAGGTGCATTAGTACCCAAATAAACAGCATTAGATTGGTCTGCATGCATCAACAAATCTAAACATAATATGAAGTCACTTCAGCTTTTTTAACAATAAGAACACCTAATAATGGTAGAAAGGTGTTCAGGAGACTCAATCTAGGGTAAATTTCTGCTGCTCCATTATAGCATATAGCAAAGCAATGCAATAAACACTTTAATAAAACCTCTTAAGAATACTCTTGAGGAAAGGAAACCATATACTCCTCACTTAAGCAGCTTACAGAGACAATGCACACTGAGCTGAGCGTTGTAGGAAACATTACTGTCAAATGCGTGCCAAACAACTGACTGCTTAAATGGCAAAGAGCGCGCCAAAAACCCAATGTGTGCATAACCGAGAAAACGTGCGCTAACCCGACGTACGTATTTCAATGCGTGACTGTGCGCTAACCCGACAAACAAAACCCGGTGCGCAAAAGTAACCTGTAACTCCTGGAAGCGGAGTGTAACCCTACGTGCGCAAGCCAGGTGCGCCAAAAAAAACAACACTGCGCGCAAAGCAAGGGGAATAGTTATCTGTCCCAGAGTCATATACAGTATAATTACATATATAGAAAAACTTTTAACAATTTAAAAGTGCCCATAATGTAGCTAAATGAGTGTCTACATATTAAAATAAAATATACTTACCCATAGACCCTGTCCACTATCAAACAGGTGGCAGACAGTCAAACCAGTACTGAAACATACTGGCAGAGGTTATTGAATAGGAGTATAATGTAGATCTAAAAAGGGAGGCAGAAGACATGACTCTGCGACAGATTACAGAGGGTTTATGAAGGATCTTCCATGTGGTGAAACCATCAGTTCATAAACCATACCCCAAATACATCCCTCTGACAAGCACTGTACTCTGAGGAGAACCAGGCCTCAACATAGATTGAAAACCCCTTTCTGTAAAGAACACATGCACATCTTCATTCTTCAACCACCTCCAGCAGAGAAAAAGTAAAGACTGAGGTATGTGTGAGGTGGGAGGGGTTTTATAGAGCTCTTGGAGTTTGGAAATCTTTGCCTCTTCCTAGTGTTAGAGAAGAGTAATTCCCATGTGTAATGGATTGTGGACTCTCACCACCTGTATGAAAGAAATTTACAATTGCAATACCAACTTTTTACCAGAAGATGCCGCCATTATACAATGTATTGGGGAGAAGACATCCCAATTCCTATCAACCAAGCTTCTAGCCTCTTCTGCTTGTTTAGGTGTCAGTTCTGTAGAAATTGACACTGACTGCTCTTGGGTCACGGAATCAGCCCATTACTCACCCACTACCACTGTACAGTCCTCTCTATCCATCCATGGCTTAAGGAGGTTTACATGATGCACTGCCTCCTCCTTACGGCAAAATGGCTGACTAACCCTATAATTGACTGGGTGCATATTTTCTAAAATTGCCAGAATCCTACTTTCGGCAGTTGGAACTAGAACCATTACCTAGTCGCCCCTTTGGAACTGTTTCTTTGTAGCCCTCTGGTTATAGTGGAGGTTTTGGGTACCTTGAGACTGTTCCATGTGCTGGCAAACAAGAGGAAGAATTTGAGCCAAACTCTCTGGGATTTGTTCCACATGTTGTACCATATAAGTTCCTGGGGCACCCTATTACTCAGAGGTTTCTTTCAGTACGCCCAGAATAACAAGATCTACCCACTAAGCTTACAGTCCTGCTTCTTCAAATAAAGATACCAAGAGATTGAAGAAAAATTCATAATAGTAAATAAGAAAGCTGTTTAAAATTGCATGTATATATCTGAATCTTGAAAAAAAAAATCAAATGTGTGTTTCATATCCTTTTAAGGTTGCATGATTTAGCAACACATGGATGTGCAAAAGCATAAAGATACAACAGACGAATCCTTACGACAAAAGTAGCACTAACTTTAATTTGGGTTAACAAGAGCAACTCCTTGTGTTATGTTACAAAACACTGCATTCAAATTACTGCCACTGAACCCCTTTACTTTGCGCCGCGGGCTTGGCCTGATACGACCTAGTGAGGCTTACATAAAAATTTCAATAACGCACCATGCAGACCATTTCTTACCGGGTCAACACCTTCATTTGCCAGACGTCAATCTTTTAGCATAGCACAGCAGCCTCCACCTTTTACTTTTTCTATCTATTGCCGCTTACCCAACTAACTATACTATATCGCCATATCCATTGGGAATGTACTCACTCAACCATGCTTTTGATAGGCCAATTGTGTTGACATTCAAAAATCATTTACAATGATTGGTTGAAATCGATGTCCCTCAAGATCCAATCCTGTAGCACTTTTCGTGTCTGACCATCAGACTGTTTAATGACCTGCCCCTTCACACACTGTGGTAGATAAAATGGTATCCCTAGCAACCATACTCTACTCACGCCCCAGTGTTGAGATTGCATAACTTGATCACATCATTTTGATCACATCAGCCGTGATCTACCAGCAGTGGCTTTGGATCTACTGGTAGATCTTAATCTACCTATTGGGCACCCCTGCCCTAGAGGAATAGAGGAATAACATATACTTGCCCTTTCATAAATGTTATATCCCTTTAGATAATATTTTTAGACATTCGCTCACTAAATTTCCACTTGCCAATTATATATATATATATATATATATATATATATATATATATATATATAAGAAAACAAGGAAACTCCTCGGCACACCAGGGATACAATAGGTAAAAAGCCAGTCTTTATTCGGTAGTTGATAAAAACATAATCCTCATACAGCAACTTGGTAAAAACAATTATATGAACTGGAACAGGGGGAACATCACCTCCTGTGACATCATACGCGTTTCATGCCTCTGGGGCACTTGTTCACTGATAGGGAACAGGTGGTGAAAGTGCTCTTAATATACAGATTTCTGTCCAATGACATAACATCAATTAAAACACATCTCATTAACCCCTAAGTTCCTGTCAGACACACAAAAATCCTAGTCTATATACCCGCTCTAGATTACACCCACTACAAAAGTATGTGTACACTGCAACATTGATTCTGTTCATTGTGTCTCAATATAATAAAACCATTATGCTATTATTTCATATTGCCAAAAATAATAAAGTATTAATTGAATAATGCATATATTATAAAAAACCCAAGTATGAATATTGGTATATGATTAAATTAGACATCAAGACCTAATTCTCACTCCAATGTATGTATCCCTTATTAAAAAAAGGAAATTTTATAAAGAAATTATTAAATAGTACTTATATATATGGAAGCACTTTTTACAGTACATTTTGAGTGATCTATCAACGTTGAATAAACATATTTACATCCATTCTGGAATTCAAACCCGTAGGTACCCTAGTTTTTAAATGAAGGATCCAAAAAACCTCTCTTTCATCAAGTTTCTTTTCCCTGTCTCCACCCCGGGGATGTCTTGGTATAAAGTCTATGCCCTGTACTTTCAAAAGTGATTTATCAGAATTATGAAAATTTCTGAAATGTTTGGCAATGGGCGTTTTTGACTCAGGGTCCTCTATGGACCTTAGATGTTCCATGACCCGGTCCTTCAAGGATCGTTTGGTATGTCCCACATATTGAATATTACATCCCTGACAAGTCAATAGGTAAATTACGTGTGTGCTGTTACAATTTATGAAATATCTTATATCACTCATTTTACCTAGTGCTTCAGATCTACAGGTATTGCCCTGAATAATGTGAGAGCACGTCTTGCATCGTGAAGCATTACATTTGTAACATCCCTTGCGTTTTTGTAACCATATATATATATATTAGGGCTGCACGATTAATCGCGGATTAAAAAAAAAACGCGAGAGTATGCGATTTTTACCCCCGCCCCATTTGACATCACCTATATGGTTGTGGATCCTCAAGCCTGTCAGTGTATATACCCTATGATGAAGTGAACGTAGTTCACGAAACGCGTAAGGGCACACCCACTTTTGACGTCACTTCCGGTCCGGCAAGACCGAGCATCATTCTTCACCAACGGACCCTGTCACTGACGGGCTTGAGGATCCACAACCATCCGGACTCATAGAGCGTTTAACAGCTCAAATAACCTCCAGGATTGAACGTTTAGCTGTCCCTCCAGCAGCCTACAGAACCATTTGTTACGTTTTTTTCACCATATCACCAACTATATCAGTCAGCTGTGTTTGCATCAGTACTGACAATACACCTACTTCCGGACTAATTCATCTATTGTTCCTTATACTTTTTTGTATCTGAACTTTAAAGAGGACACCAGTTTATTATTTTATTGGATATCAAAATAAAAGTGTTTTTACTTATATTTCACTTTGTGTCCCTGTAAACATCATTTTATCACTCATTATACAAGTACTGCAGAGATCACCCACCACTGGTCTCACTGTGTGTAAACTGGGCACATACCGGTTTGACATACATAAAGTTTATACCATAATCAAGAGAGGAGAAACTTTTCAAGAATAAAGCAAGAAGAAAGAAGACAACAACAACAAGAAATAAAGTTTCTCTACCTTACTTCAGAGAGGAGAAGTTTATTTGAAAGACAAGCACATATCTACTCCAGGGATATCAAGTTTTTCCTGCTGGAAAGTACTGCACACCAGTCAAGGAACATCTTTACCACAGATAGGGATCACCCCCCCCCCACACACATCTAACATACCTCACATGTTTGAGGTTTAATAAGGTGAGCAATTCTTATCTCACTTTCTTCTTATTTGCTTAGCACCATAATTTTGTTTTTGTTTTTTGTTTTTCTCCCTTCTATGTGCGCTGAGCTCTCTCTATTTCTATAGGTTTCTCTCTCTCACACACACACACACAGAGACAGGGGTTGAAAAACCCGTTTGTCCTGAACGACTTAAGATTTCCTTTGAATAACTTAGTATATATTGTCTACTATTTTTATATATATATATATATATATATATATATATATATCCCAGTAAAGCACACTCTCACTTTCAAAACCAACCGCCATGGTGCCAACAGGTAATAGAATAGAAGTCAAAGATGCGGCACTCACTGGTCCTTTTAATCCAGTGTATATTTATTTGAGTAACGTTTCGGGGACAGACTCTCCTTCCTCGTTACACAAATAAATATACTCTGGATTAAAAAGACCAGCGAGTGCCACACAGTTTAGTTTCAACGAAGATGGTAGACTCTAGAAGCTTCCACAGCATGCTATGATCTGCAAGCCATAGAGATCATGATGTCTGAGAGAGCGAGAGGTTGGCTCATGTGCAGAATAATTAAAATGGGGAAACTTGATGTAACAAGGAAGTATAACGTAATATCTCACTGGTACATTAAATCTCATCTCATTGTAGTATAATGTGGCTGTCCAAGCCATTCCTTCAGAAAAATATTTTAGGGACAGTGTCGTGCTATTGTTCAAATTCGAAACATTTAAGTCAGTCTACTGTTATGCCACTGGCACAAACTGCCTGAGCCCACTATAATAGTGTTCAGTATGATTCTGGCATGACGTGCTAGAGCTAATTAATGAAAGATTTTCCCAGATGTTGCCGGTATAACTTATTGGAGCCCTGTATTGCTTCAGTGTACATCACCAGTATAACATGTCTTACATTTTTATAGTTTTACATTCTTTTGGATTGCCTGATGCTATGATTCTCCAAATCTCACACTTGTATAATAAATATTCTTCAGACTAAACCATGTACAGTGAGTCATAACCTGTGCCTGAGTTTCAAACTTTTAGCTGAGTTTATCCCAGTACACTCATATGACATACATGAGCTATATGTAGTGTCATTGATCCAGTCTAACACTGCCATTACATGCCTGAACCCAATATAGTCTGATTGTCCCTAGTCTAGTATTACACACATCATATTGTGTGATCTAACAGCAGCATGCTTTTTTGTAGTCTTTTTTTTTTGTAGCCAGGGTTCTAAGCTCAGGTAAATGTGTGAGAGAGTTAGAGATAGTGAGAGTGTAGTTTGTGTGTTTTATAATAATTTGTGTGTGTTAGAGTCTGTAGGAGAATGTGTTAAGAGTTTTTGTGTAAAAGTGTGAGAGTGTGTGTGTTTATGAATCTTTGTGAGTGTGTGTCTGTATATCCCTGGTTGTGTGTGTGTATGTGCACTTATTCTCTTTTTAGGTATATAAGAATACGTTTATTAAGTGGTCAAGCAACGTAGTTGCTAGACAACCTATTGTTATTGTTAGGATTGTTATTATTAGGTGGCTAAGCAACATAGTTGTTAGACACCTATTGATTTTTTCAGCCCCTAGGACTTTCCATGCCATCCTAACTGCGCTGGGCTTTAGCATCATAGGCATGTCCCAATGACCCAATCCCATCATTCAAATCTCGCTATTGCATGCACGATTGCATGATTTCAATTTGTTTACATTAAAACATTGTGATTATTATTAAGATTATTATTATTATTGTTATTCTGACACTTTTACAAATGCTTTTAATAACCACACCGTAGCTCAAAACTTGACACGATGGTAGAGATCTATGCTGTGCATAATCTTTTGCAGCATAAAGGTCATAGGTCACATCTGACCTTTAATCACTTTACACATATACACAATAAAAGTGCAAGCACACTTAGGTGGACAATAATAGAAACAGTGAGGTTACAAGGTAGAGGTGGGGATTGATAAGGAACTAGGCAAAGTAGAAGTCTCTTGGATACACAGTCTAAAAACTAGGGTACCTCAATGCTTAAAGGGACACTGTACCCAAATATTTTCTTTTGTAATTCAGAAAGAGCATGCAATTTTAAGCAACTTTCTAATTTACTCCTATTATCAATTTTTCTTCGTTCTCTTACTATCATTATTTGAAAAAGAAGGCATCTAAGCTTTTTTTTGGTTTCAGTACTCTGGACAGCACTTTTTTTATTGGTGGATGGATTTATCCACCAATCAGCAAGGACAACCCAGGTTGTTCACCAAAAATGGGCCGGCATCTAAACTTACATTCTTGCATTTCAAATAAAGATACCAAGAAAATGAAGAAAATTTGATAATTGGAGTAAATTAGAAAGTTGCTTAAAATTTCATGCTCAATCTGAATCACGAAAGAAAATTTTTGGGTACAGTGTCCCTTTAAATTCGTAGTATGATGTGATCAACTTTTGGTGATAATAAATAAATGTTTAATATTTAGAAGGGATGTATTACTGATTGATACACAATATGTTCAAGCTACCTATATGAATATTTGTTTTAGTAAAAATTCTATATTACACATAGTAGTTACCTAAAAAAGGATATTTTGTTTTATTTTTGGTTACCTTATCTAATTACCAAGTGGTCTTAATTAGTATTAACTTAAAGCGACATTATACACTTTTTCTTTGCATAGATGTTTTGTAGATGATCTATTTATATAGCCCATGAAGTTTTTTTTTTTAAAAAAATGTATAGTTTTGCTTATTTTTAAATAACATTGCTCTGATTTTTAGACTCCTAACCAAGCCCCAAAGTTTTATGTGAATACCGTCAGCTACCTTCTCCAGCTTGCTCCTGTTTGTGTAAAGGGTCTTTTTATATGCAAAAGAAGGGGGAGGGGGGAAAGTGTCTTATTTCCCACTTGCAGTGGGCTTTCCAGCTACCTTTTCAACAAAGCTCCAGTGTTCATTGGGAGAGATATTCCAGGGCTAGACAGGAAAGGGACATTTTCTTTAAACAGAAATCTTTGGAAGAAGAGATTAAATTAAATCTACGTTATAAGGGACACTATGGTTATTCAGCTAAGTTTCTCGCCAAAATAGTCAAAGGCAGAAAAAAGAAGAACTATATATTAGCAATTAGGGATCATGATAAGAGATATACGGAAGTGACAGATATTAGTAAAATATTATACTACTATCAAAAATTATACACAAAGAGTAGTAACCACGCACAGAACCGAGAAAAATTTTGGTCACAAATAGATATCCCCAGAGTCTCACAGGATTTTTTGGAGAAACTTAATGCCCCTATATCTGTGAAAGAGATAGGTGAAGCAATTGAAAAAGCTAAGTTAAATAAAGTCGCTGGGCCAGATTGTCTACCCGTAGAATACTATAAAATATTGGCAGAAGAGATCAAACCCACTTTAGAAAAATTATTTAATAGCTATTTTATGAACAGTAATCCACCTTCAGAACATTTTGCGGCCGCTAATATTTCTCTAATTCTTAAAAAGGATAAAGATGCGGAGGATCCAGCTTCATATAGACCAATTTCCGTACTTAACGCGGATTATAAAATATTGTCTTTTATTTTAGCGTCTAGATTAATGTTGTGTCTTGATGAAATTATACACCCAGATCAGACGGGGTTTATGGTCTCAAGAAATGCATCTAAAAATATGCTGAAAGTGATAACTTTATTAGACTACATATGGAACGTATACCAAAAGACGGGTAGACAATTTAAACATGACAGCGCTCTTTTAACACTTGATGCGGTCAAATCATTTGATTCCATAGAATAGGAATATCTATTTGAGGCTCTTGAAAAGTTTGGGTTTAATAATCATTTTGTGCGGTTCATTCGTAATATCTATCAGTGCCCAATAGCTTACTTGTTGATTAACAATAATTTAACTCCAGGGATAAGACTGAAAAAGGGTACAAGGCAAGGTTGCCCGTTGTCCCCCCTGCTTTATAATTTAGCATTGGAACCACTTGCTATAAGGTTAAGGGACATCGTAGAAGGGATCACTATTGGTAAGACGGTCCTTAAAACCTTTTTATATGCAGATGATATCCTAATCTGTCTATATAACACACACAGGGCTATTCCTATAGTGATAGATTGTTTTAATTTCTTTAGTTCATTTTCTGGTTACAAAGTAAATTATAATAAAAGTGAGATAATGTGGATTCAAAAAACAAGTCATGTTATAGCCAATTCAGAGTTTAAAGAGGTGGATTCTCTTAGATATCTTGGAATTTATATCCATAGGAACCCTTCAAAATGATATGGCCTTAATTTCTATCCCTTATTACAGAAAATCTATACTGATCTGAAACTCTGGGCAGTATTTCCGCTATCAATGTCTGCTAGAGTAAATCTTATCAAGACAATTATTTTTCCTCGGCTTCTTTTCCCATTACAGAATCTACCTTTAATCCTAAACAAAACAGACATACAGAAACTGAAATCTAGTTTTTCCAAATTTATTTGGCACAATAAGAAACCGCGTATTGCATTAGAAAAGCTGATGCAACCTCGTGAAGCTGCTGGTTTAGCCCTACCTAATATAAGATTCTATAATCTAGCAGCTTTGAGCAAAATTGCGCTTGACTGGCTTATAGAAACAAGTTGGTTTTCAACTTTAGAAATGGAGAATGTTCTAGTTGCTCCCTTTTCACTCAAAGCTTTATTGCATACTCAATCTAAAGAAATCCCTAATAATATAAAGAGTTTAATATCTGTTCAAAATATAATTTTCGCCTGGCAAAAGCTTTGCACACTAATAAGCGTAGATTACACATATTCAGAATATCTACCCCTAATAGGCAATCCTGAATTTCTTCCTGGGAATAATCAGGGGCTATTTAGAGAGTGGTATAATAAAGATCTTAAGCTAGTATGCCAACTCTTTACAGAGGAGCGACAAATCATATCCTTTGATGATTTAAAATACCAGTTTGACTTATCAAGCAATAACTTATACGCCTATCTGCAAGTGCATCATTTTATAACATCTAGGGGATGGAATGGCAGTGAGACGGCCGCATGGTCAGAGGTAAGGTCCATTATGGTTATTTCCCAGGTCAAAGCTCCCTCAATCTCGCTACTATATATTATCATGCTCGCTAAACAAAGTGATTCCTTAATGGAAAAACTGAGTGCAAAATGGAGATCTTTGATCCCAGATATAGATCATGACATATCTAAGGGACAGCTATAAAACATTAAATAAATGTCGTATTCCAATAAGTTGGAAAGAAAGTCATATGAAACTTATCAATAATTTCTACTGTACGCCAGTGAAAATGGCTAAAATGTATACTGGTCAGGATTCCTCTTGTCCAAGATGTGTTTTTAGGAACGCAGACACCCTGCACATGTTCTGGCAGTGTCCCCGGATTGGACAATTCTGGAAGAGGGTAGTTTTTTGGATTAATAGATTGTATCAAACCAATATTTATCTCGATGTGGAAGACATCTTTTTTCTTCCTGAACGCTCCAGTCAAGGAGCAGTTTTACAAAGTAAGATTTGAAATACAATTATATTACTGGTTAGACAATTAATATTAAAAAACTGGAAGACCAAAAAGATGCCTGGCTTCTCAGTGTTCATTAAAGGGATTCAGATGCAGATAATTTTTGAGTCTTTCCATCTCAGAGAGGCAAATGAACGAGAAATCAAAAGGTTCTTATTGGGATGGTTACCTATAATCAAGACATATTCGGAAGATATACAAAAGACAATATTATACCCATTCTTAAGTTCTGAATGTTTTTATGATCTGGTATTATTAGGTGATTTCCCGGCAGAGTGGGTCTCGAGTTATAGGTAGATATATTAGAATGGTCAGGAGAAGCATGGTAAGGAAATGGCTACTGCGGACAAGTTTCTGTTATAGGGGATTGTCAGCGGGGCGGGGTGGAGAGCAGGAGTGAGAGTGCCCAGAGAGCCAATTTATGTTTCTTTCTCTTTCCCTTTTTTTTTTTTTTTCTCTGTTTTTTCTTCTCTTCTTTCTTCTTTTCACCTTTTCTTATAAAATGTGCTGCCAAGGCCAAAAAGATGATACAATTTTTTGGCATAATATTTCCATGGCAAAATGGATAAAATAGATTTGTTATGTTCATATATTATGTCATTCTTGCACGTTGTATATTGTATTATTTAATTTTGTCTTGTGCTTTCAAAGACATATTATGTTTTCACCCGGCGTGGTGTTTTTTACTTTGTTACATGTCTAAATTGTATGATTCTTTTTTGGCAGCGACAAATAAACAAACGATTAAAAAAAAAAAAAAAAAACAATCATAAAAGAACAAATTTGGATTTAGTATCCCTTTAAGCAACTTTCTAATTTACTCCTATTATCAAATTTTCTTCATTCTCTCTGTATCTTTATTTGAAAAGCAAGAATGTATCTTTAGATGTCAGCCCATTTTTGGTGAACAACCTGGGTTGTTCTTGCTGATTGGTGGATAAATTCACCCACCAATAAATAAGTGCTGTCCAGGGTACTGAACCAAAAATAGCGTAGATGCCTTATTTAAAAAAAAAAAGATAGCAAGAGAATGAAGAAAAATTAATAATAGGAGTAAATTAGAAAGTTGCTTAAAATTGCACGATCTATCTGAATCATGAAAGAAAAAATTGGGTTCAGTGTCCCTTTAAAATAACATGCCCTATCTGAATCATGAAAGTTTATTTTGGACTAGACTGTCACTTTAATAACATAAAATGATACCATGATATGTCCATTATCATCTATTACATCCGGTTTGAATGTCGCTACAAATCTATATTGTAATGTTTTTTGCAAGAAACGTTCAGGGTGGATGGGTGTTTAAAGTTTTAATGACCATCCATATTTATTTTTTGGTCTCTTAAAAAAACACAATTTTCAAAATAAAATGGCTTCTTCAGGCAAAAGTCAGTATTTAGTGTGACCTCCCTTGGCACTAAGCACATCTTGAACTCTTGGGGAGAATATCCTAAAGTTTTCTGAAGTAGTCTTCTGGCCTCTTTCAGTACTTCCCAGTTCTTTAGTTTTAAGTTGTCTTTTCTTTCTTTCTCTGTCCAGTTGATCCCATACTGCCTCTATAATATTCAGTACTTGACTATATAGAGGTCAGTCTTTGACTGTCTATGTTTTATCAGCTGCTTTTCTATCCAAATATGATTTCACTGCATTAGCAGTGTGCTTTGGATTGTTATCATGCTGAAAAAGGAAACCTTTCCCAATCAGGCGCTTTACAGAAGGAATGGCATGATGAATTAAAATCTGCCTGTACTTATCCGATAGATTCGGACAATATTGCCAACACCACTGGCAGAAATGCAGCCCCAAACCAGGACAGACACTCCACTATGTTTCACTGAAGGCCGCAAGTACCCATTCTTCCATTTCTCTCCAACTTTTCTTCTCACAAATTGTTGATGATTGGACCCCAAACTTTCAAACTTGGATTTATCACTACATAATACTCTTTTTCCATTGATCTTCATTCCAATCTTTGTGAGCTTTAGCATATCTTAGCCTTTTCACCCTGTTCCACTTTCGAAAAAAGTGTTTTCTTTCCCAAAATATGGAGAGTCCACAATGTCATTCAATTACTAGTGGGAATATCAGCAGGAGGAGGCAAAGAGCACCACAGCAAAGCTGTTAAGAGTCACTCACCTACCCATAATCCTCAGTCATTCTCTTTGCCTCTGTCAATGGAGGAGGTTAAGTTTGGTGTCTGAAGAAATGAATTCCTTTTCCGGGTACTTTTCCTTGCAAGCAAGGATTTGGGTTTAGCTCTTCAGTAGAGAAGTGGTGGATTTTAAGCAGTTAAGAAGTTGTGAGGTAGTCCTTGCTTTGTTTCCTAACACATTGCTGCCCATGGTACAGAAAGCCAGAGTTGGTTACTCTGTTCTCTCTTTTTCTCAGTAAGGAGTATGTGTCCTTTCACACCTTGTGAGCTGTCTTCCTGCCGGACAGCTAGACTGCAGGTAAGTGCTTTTGTCTTCTAGGTCTTGGAGACTTGCACTTCAGAAGAATATGTCATATGCAGTAGATGGGGACATTTTTAAAATCCTTTATACAGGATTTTCTTTGGCAGTGGGCAGGCACATTATGTATGTTGAGACTAGGGGTTAATCTTCCGTTTATTGGGATGTTTTTCCTCTTTGGGCTAATTTTGTTGAACTACTTTATCAGTGTGTATGTTCTATACAGGGATTTATCTATAAAATTAAAATGTGGCAGTTGGTTTTCTTTGCTTGCTTAGCTAGAACAGGCAAACTGACAAACTGCTTGAGTTTGAAACCAGCTGCAGCTACTTGCACCTTATGTTGTAGGCAGAGGGAAACGCACGCCTTTAACTTGCATAGTTTCCTCTCTCTCTGCCGGTCTAGTGACTTCTCTCTGCTGTCGGATATTCACAGAGCGGCATCATTGAATTTCAGTCTCTTCAGTGTCGATCTACTATACGATCGTTATAGAGACTTCTGGCAGCCAAATTGTGGTATTAAAAATTCTTAAAGTGACAGTGTATTTAAAAAAAAATCTACAATTTGGGGATTTTTTTATTTAGTATTATGGACATGGTCCAAGACTCCGTGTTTTTTGACAAATGCTTGTTAAATGCAATTCTGTGCTGCATGCTTAGCTAGAACACTTCAATTTAAAGATACATTGTTGCCCTCTGAGCCCAATCTCTCTCAGGATGATGCTGTTCAGGCAATGCCACAGCTTTCTCCTCAAACTTCCCAAGCCTCTATGGCATCACATACAGTGCCCTGCATTTCCTGTCAGCCTCCTGGAGGAGTTTATTTGCCTGCAGATTTTGCTGCACAGGTATCTTCTGCGTTATCTATGGCATTATCTGCTTTTCCTATGCTGGGAAAACGCGAGAGGAAAATTATACATTCAGATAGTAAGGTTTCTGTTCCACCTACTGCTACGTAGGTTGCCCACCCTCATAAGTCTGACGAGGAGGATACGCTGGTAGCCTCTGAGGGTGAAATCTCAGATTCGGACAGTATTATTCCTTCATTTGATACTGAAGAAGTAAACTTTAGGTTTAAAGGGCCATGAAACCCACATTTTTTCTTTCATGACTTAGAAAGAGAATGCAATTTTAAACATCTTTCTAATTTACTTATTTTATCTAATTTGTTTTATTCTCTTGATATTCTTTGCTGAAAAGCATATCTAGATATGCTCAGTAGCTGCTGATTGGTTGCTGCACATAGAAGCCTCGTTTGATTGGCTCACCATGTGCATTGCTTTTTCTTCAACTAAGGATATCTAAAAAATGAAGCAAAATAAATAATAGAAGTAAATTGTAATGTTGTTTAAATTTGTATTCTCTATCTGAATCATGAAAGAAAGATTTTGGGTTTAGTGGCCCTTTAAGCTTGAACACCTTCGTGTACTGTTAAAGGAGATATTGGCTACTTTGGACGACTCCGATACTTCTGTTGTCAACCCTAAGAAGTTTAGTAAACTTAACCCCTTAATGACTGAGGACGTGCAGGGTACGTCCTCAGAAAAAAGGCAGTTAATGCCTGAGAACGTACCCTGCACGTCCTCAGTCTGGAAAGCAGCTGGAAGCGATCCTGCTCGCTTCCAGCTGCTTTCCGGTTATTGCAGTGATGCCTCGATATCGAGGCATCCTGCAATAACATTTTTAAGCCATCCGGTGCAGAGAGAGCCACTCTGTGGCCCTCTCTGCACCGGAGATTGTTGGCTTACCGGCGTTGGTGGGTGGGAGGCGGGTGGTGGCCATCGATGGCCTTGGCGACTTGCAGGAGGGGCGGGATCGTGGGCGTGGGCGGTCGGGGGCGCGCATTGGCGCGCGCGCGTGCACGGAAGGGCGGGGGCGGGCGCGTGCACGGGGAGGGAGCGGGTGGGAACCGCTACACTACAGAATAAAGTAAAAAAAAAAAGCATACAAAAGGGAATAAAAGTTTTTTTATTTATAAATCAATTAAGGTGTTGGGGTTTGTCTGTTAGGGGGGGTGAATCTACACTACAGAATTTATATTTTTGTTTTAAAAAAACACGTTTTTTTCTTGAAACTGGGTACTGGCAGACAGCTGCCAGTACCCAAGATGGCCCCCAATAATGCAGAGGGGGAGGGTAAGAGAGCTGTTTTGGGGGTGGATCAGGGAGGTTGGGGGCTAAGGGGGGATTCTACAAAGTAGCATATGTAAATATGCTAAAAAAAAAAAAGAACAAATTAAAAAAACCTTTTATTTTAGTACTGGCAGAGTTTCTGCCAGTACTTAAGATGGCGGGGACAATTGTGGGGTGGGGGAGGGAAGGGAGCTGTTTGGGAGGGATCAGGGGGTCTGATGTGTCAGGTGGGAGGCTGATCTCTACACTAAAGCTAAAATTAACCCTGCAAGCTCCCTACAAACTACCTAATTAACCCCTTCACTGCTAGCCATAATATACGTGTGATGCGCAGCAGCATTTAGCGGCTTTCTAATTACCAAAAAGCAACGCCGAAGTCATATATGTCTGCTATTTCTGAACAAAGGGGATCCCAGAAAAGCATTTACAACCATTTGTGCCATAATTGCATAAGCTGTTTGTAAATAATTTCAGTGAGAAACCTAAAATTTTGAAAAATTTAACGTTTTTTTTAAATTTGATCGCATATGGTGGTGAAATGGTGGCATGAAATATACCAAAATGGGCCTAGATCAATACTTGGGGTTGTCTACTACACTACACTAAAGCTAAAATTAACCATACAAGCTCCCTACATGCTCCCTAATTAACCCCTTCACTGCTGGGCATAAAACACGTGTGGTGCGCAGTGGCATTTAGCAGCCTTCTAATTACCAAAAAGCAACACCAAAGCCATATATGTCTGCTATTTATGAACAAAGGGGATCCCAGAGAAGAATTTACAACCATTTATGCCATAATTGCACAAGTTGTTTGTAAATAATTTCAGTGAGAAACCTAAAGTTTGTGAAAAAATTTGTGAAAAAGTGAACAATTTTTTTTATTTGATCGCATTTGGCGGTGAAATGGTGGCATGAAATATACCAAAATGGGCCTAGATCAATACTTTGGGATGTCTTCTAAAAAAAAATATATACATGTCAATGGATATTCAGGGATTCCTGAAAGATATCAGTGTCCCAATGTAACTAGCACTCATTTTGAAAAAAAGTGGTTTGGAAATAGCAAAGTGCTACTTGTATTTATGGACCTATAACTTGCAAAAAAAGCAAAGAACATGTAAACATTGGGTATTTCTAAACTCAGAACAAAATTTAGAAACTATTTAGCATGGGATTTTTTTGGTGGTTGTAGATGTGTAACAGATTTTGGGGGTCAAAGTTAGAAAAAGTGTGTTTTCTTCCATTTTTTCCTCATATTTTATAAAAAAAATTAGAGTAAATTATAAGATATAATAAAAATAATGGTATCTTTAGAAAGCCCATTTAATGGCGAGAAAAACGGTATATAATATGTGTGGGTACAGTAAATGAGTAAGAGGAAAATTACAGCTAAACACAAACACCGCAAAAATGTAAAAATAGCCTTGGTCCCAAACGGACAGAAAATGGAAAAGTGCTGCGGTCATTAAGGGGTTAAAGCAGTGCTTTCCAAACTGTGTGTCGTGACACATTAGTGTGTCTCCGGCAGTGTCTAGGTGTGTCCCTGTTTCAGCACAAATGTTTTTGAATTTAAATTTTTTTTTAAATTTTTTGGGGGGTTTCTGATATCCCGCCTGCCTGCTACGCATATCATATGGTTGACACGTGATTGATACCTAGGGGGTCACAGATCATCTTAACCTATTGGTGTAGCTCAGTGGGAACTGAAACTATTCCCATTGGCGGCGCATTGGCTCCTGACTGCACATGTAGTCTCCTCAATCGGCTCGTGACTGCATGTATAGTCAGTGAGTGGGACAGCAGTGTGTTTGCAGCATGGGCAGTAGTCAGTCGGACTCACAGAGCTCTGAGGGCGGCAGCTTAAACGCTGAGCTGAAGTCAGTATTTTTTTTGTTTGTTTTTTTGCAGCTGCTCCTGCTCTTAATATATGGATAGGAAGTGGAAGCTTAAAAATGCAAGTTAGTTAACCTCCTGTTTGCTGGTACAACTGAATTACTGTGTCGTGAAATGATGTAGGTCTAAAAAGTGTGTCACCAACATGAAAAGTTTGGAAATCTCTGGGTTAAAGGGACACTGAACCCAAAAATTTTCTTTCGTGATTCAGATAGAGCATGCAATTTTAAGCAACTTTCTAATTTACTCCTATTATGAATTTTTCTTCGTTCTCTTGCTATCTTTATATGAAAAAGAAGACATCTAAGCTTTTTTTCTTGGTTCAGCACTCTGGACAGCAATTTTTGATTGGTGGATGAATTTATCCACCAATCAGCAAGGACAACCTAGGTTGTTCACCAAAAATTCGCCGGCATCTAAACTTACATTCTTGCATTTCAAATAAAGATACCAAGAGAATAAAGAACATTTGATAATAGGAGTAAATTAGAAAGTTGCTTAAAATGTCATGCTCTATCTGAATCACGAAAGAAAAATTTTGGGTTCAGCGTCCCTTTAATAAATACTATGATGTACTTTCCTCTGTGGAAGTTTTCCTGTCCCAGACCATGTGAAGGAGATTAATTCACAGGAATAGGAGAAGCCAGGGATTCCTTTCTCCCCGTCTCCCGTATTTAAAAAGATGCTTCCTGTTGCTGACTCCATTAAAGATTCTTGGCGCACGGTGCCTAAAGTAGATGGAGCTATTTCTACTCTGGCTAAGAGAACTGCGATCCCTATAGAGGATAGCTGCTCCTTTAAGGATCCCTTGGACAAAAAGCTGGAAGCTTATTTGAAGAACATGTATGTTCATAAAGGTCTTCAATTTGCAACCTGCAGTTTGTATTGCCAGAGTAGCAAGTGCGGCATCTTATTGGTGCAACGCCTTGTCTGAATCAATTATAGTAGAGACTCCATTGGAGGAGATACAAGATAGGATTAAGGCTCTCAAACTAGCCAATTCCTTTATTTCTGATGCCAACATGCAAGTTATTAGACTGGGAGTACAACAAACACACAGATCTACGGCGCTCACCAGCTCCACGATATCCACGGCAGCATTTCTTCGGCATGTGCACACTTCCGTAGTAGCCACTTGTTCCTTTATGAGGGTGCAACTGGACAGCGTTCTCGTTAGAACGCCAGAGAAGACCAAAGGCAAGAAAGAAATCAGCAGAAATTCACTGCTTTCAGTTAGCAGTGAAGAAGTGTAGAGGCACCGCACGAAACATGTCTGCCGTTCTCTGCACTACTGGATACTCCTTCCTGATTGTGTGAGCTGTGTGCTCACGTTCTGTTTTTATGTTGCATTTGCTACAAATACATTTTTCTATTTTACTATGGATACTTTGTTTCTTGTGAAGAGGATTTGCTACGGATTTCTTTCTTGCTATTAGCCTGGAGCCAAGATGTCTGGCTTCACTGTCCTAGCCCGCAGGGCATTGTGGATAACATTTTGGTCAGCTGATGTTACCTCCAAGTCCAAGCTTCTGGCGCTTCCTTACAAGGGGAAGACCTTGTTCGGACCTGTTCTGGCAGAAATAATATTCTGATATTACGGGTGGAAAAGGGTCTTTTCTACCGCAAGACAAGAAGAACAGACTCAAAGGACGTCAAAGTAATTTTCATTCTTTTCATAACTTCAAAGGCTAAAAGTCTTCCTCTCCCTCTTCCAAGCAGGAGCAGTCCAAGTCTTCTTGGAAGCCCAATCAGTCTTGGAATAAGGGGAAGCAATTAAAGAAACCCTCAGCTGAGTCTAAGTCAGCATGAAGGGTTGGCCCCCGGTCTGGGTCCGGATCAAGTGGGGGACGGACTTTCCCTGTTTTGTCAAGCGTGGAGACCAGATGGCCCAGATCCTTGGGCTGTGGACATAGTATGTCAGGGTTACAAAATAGAATTCAAAACATTTCCTCCCAGGGACAGATTCCACCTCTCAAGATTATCTACAGACCAGGTAAAAAGAGAGGCATTCTTTAACTGCGTTCAGGACCTTTCCTCCCTGGGAGTGATTGTTCCAGTAAGGGAACAGGGTCTAGGATTCTATTCAAATTTGTTCATGGTTCCCAAAAAAGAGGGAACTTTTCGACCCATTTTAGACCTAAAGTGCCTCTACAAGTTTCTCTGGGTACCGTCCTTCAAAATGGAAACCATTCGTTCCATTCTTCCTTTGGTCCAAGAGGGTCAGTTCATGACGACTATAGACCTGAAGAATGTGTATCTTCATGTTTCCATCCACAGGGATCATCAAAAATTCTTGAGATTCGCCTTTCTAAACAAACACTTTTAGTTTGTGGCTCTTCCGTTTGGCCTTGCCACAGCTCCCAGAATTTTCTCAAAGGTTTCTGGGGGCTCTCTTGGCAGTGATCAGGTCTCTGGGAATTGCAGTGGCACCATACCTGGGCGACATGTTGGTTCAGGCGCCATCTTTTAAACAAGCAAACTCTCATACAGAGATCTTGTTGTCTTTTCTATGTTCCCACAGTTGGAAAGTGAATCTGGAAGAGTTCCTTTGTTCCAGCTACAAGGATGGTTTTCTTATGAAAAATTTTCTGACGGAGGTCAGAAAATCCAAATTTTTTTCCTCTTGCCTCTCTCTTGAGTCTACTGTTCGGCCATCAGTGGCTCAATGTTTGGAGGTAATTGGTCTGATGATCGCTTCCATGGACATCATTCCCTTTGCTCGATTCCATTTGAGTGCTCTGCCATTATGCATTCAATTGGCTAAATTAGCAGCGAAGAATTCAGGTTTTCCCATTTTAGCGCGTAGAGCGTTATGGCTTAAGTCCTGGTCTGCTAATGTGTCATCAAAAGCTAAGCTTTTAGCTTTCCCTATAATAATAATTTTCGTTCCTTTCAAAACTTCAGAGGTGGTCCCTCTACCTCTTCCCCTGCCGCAAAGCAAGAATCCAAGTCAGTCTGGAGACCTAACCAGACTTGGAACAAGGGTAAACAGGCCAAGAAGCCCGCTGCTGCCACCAAGACAGCATGAAAGGGGTAGCCCCTGATCCGGGACCGGATCTAGTAGGGGGCAGACTTGCTCTCTTCACTCAGGCTTGGGCAAGAGACGTTCAGGACTCCTGGGCTTTAGAAATAGTAACCCAGGGGTATCTTCTAGATTTCAAAGATTCTCCCCCAAGGGGGAGATTCCATCTTTCTCAATTGTCTGTAAACCAGACAAAAAGAGAGGCGTTCTTACGCTGTGTAGAAGACCTATATACCATGGGAGTGATCTGCCCAGTTCCTAAAACAGAACAGCGGCAAGGGTTCTACTCCAATCTGTTTTTGGTTCCCAAAAAAGAGGGAACCTTCAGACCAATTTTGGATGTCAAGATCCTAAACAAATTCCTCAGAGTCCCATCCTTCAAGATGGAGACCATTCGGACTATTTTGCCAATGATCCAGGAGGGTCAATATATGATCACCGTGGACTCAAAGGATGCGTATCTACACATTCCTATCCACAAAGATCATCACCAGTTCCCCAGGTTCGCCTTTCTGGACAAGAATTACCAGTTTGTGGCTCTTCCCTTCGGGTTGGCCACGGCTCCTAGAATTTTCACAGAGGTTCTAGGGTCCCTTCTGGCGGTTCTAAGGCCGCGGGGCATAGCTGTGGCACCTTATCTGGACGATATCTTAATCCAGACGTCAACTTTCCAACTAGCCAAGTCTCACACGGACATCATGTTGGCTTTTCTAAGATCTCATGGGTGGAAGGTGAACGTAAAAAAGAGTTCACTTATCCCTCTCACAAGAGTTCCTTTCCTGGGAACTCTGATAGATTCAGTGGACATGAAAATATTTCTGACGGAGGTCAGGAAATCAAAGATTTTATCCATCTGCCGAGCTCTTCATTCCATTCCTCGCCCGTCAGTGGCTCAGTGTATGGAGGTAATCGGCTTAATGGTAGCGACAATGGACATAGTTCCGTTTGCTCGCTTGCATCTCAGACCACTGCAACTTTGCATGCTCAAACAGTGGAATGGGGATTATGCAGATTTATCTCCTCAGATAAATCTGGACCAAGAGACTCTCTTCTTTGGTGGTTGTCACAGGATCATCTGTCCGAGGGAATGTGTTTCCGCAGGCCAGCATGGGTCATAGTGACGACGGACGCCAGCCTATTGGGCTGGGGTGCAGTCTGGAATTCCCTGAATGCACAGGGATTGTGGACTCAGGAGGAGGCTCTCCTCCCGATAAATATTCTAGAACTGAGAGCGATATTCAACACGCTTCAGGCGTGGCCTCAGCTGGCGTCGGCCAGATTCATAAGATTCCAGTCGGACAATATCACAACTGTAGCATATTTCAATCATCAACAAAGAGTTCTCTAGCGATGATAGAGGTTACCAAAATAATTCAGTGGGCAGAGACTCACTCTTGCCATCTATCAGCAATCTATATCCCAGGAGTGGAGAACTGGGAAGCGGATTTTCTAAGTCATCAGACTTTTCATCCGGGAGAGTGGGAACTCCATCCGGAGGTGTTTGCACAATTGATTCAGCAATGGGGCACACCACAATTGGATCTGATGGCGTCTCGTCAGAATGCCAAACTTCCTCGTTACGGGTCCAGGTCAAGGGATCCTCAGGGAGTACTGATAGATGCTCTAGCAGTACCCTGGTCGTTCAACCTGGCTTATGTGTTTCCACCTTTTCCTCTCCTTCCTCGTTTGATTGCCAGAATCAAACGGGAGAGAGCTTCGGTGATTTTGATAGCACCTGCGTGGCCACGCAGGACTTGGTATGCAGACCTGGTGGACATGTCATCTCTTCCACCATGGACTCTGCCACTGAGATAGGACCGTCTGATTCAAGGTCCATTCCAGCATCCAAATCTAGTTTCTCTGCGACTGACTGCTTGGAGATTGAACGCTTGATCTTATCCAAGCGGGGGTTCTCTGAGTTGGTCATAGATACCTTGATTCAGGCTCGAAAGCCTGTCACCAGGAAAATTTATCATAAGATATGGCGTAAATATCTTTATTGGTGCGAATCCAAAGGCTACTCATGGAGTAAGATCAGGATTCCTAGGATTTTGTCCTTTCTCCAAGAAGGATTGGAGAAGGGGCTATCAGCTAGTTCCTTAAAGGGACAGATATCTGCTTTATCAATTCTACTGCACAAACGTCTGGCAGATGTTCCAGACGTTCAGTCGTTCTGTCAAACTTTAGTTAGAATCAAGCCTGTGTTTAAACCTGTTGCTCCGCCATGGAGTTTGAATTTAGTTCTTAAGGTTCTTCAAGGGGTTCCGTTTGAACCTATGCATTCCATAGATATTAAGCTTCTATCTTGGAAAGTTCTGTTTTTAGTTGCTATCTCTTCAGCTCGAAGAGTTTCTGAACTATCTGCATTGCAATGCGACTCGCCTTATCTTGTTTTTCATGCTGATAAGGTGGTTTTGCGTACCAAACCTGTATTCCTTCCTAAAGGGCCAGTAAACCCAAAATCTTTCTTTCATGATTCAGATAGAACATACAAATTTAAACAACATTACAATTTACTTATATTATTTATTTTGCTTCATTTTTTTAGATATCCTTATTTGAAGAAAGAAAAAATGTGGGTATCATAGCCCTTAAGGTTGTTACTAATAAGAATATTAATCAGGAAATAGTTTTTCCTTCTCTGTGTCCTAATCCTTCCTTTAAGAAGGAGCGTCTGTTACACAACTTGGACGTGGTTCGTGCTTTTAAAGTTTTACTTGCAAGCGACCAAAGATTTCCGTCAAACATCATCTTTGTTTGTTGTCTATTCTGGAAAACATAGAGGTCAAAAAGCTTCGGCTACCTCTCTTGCCTTTTGGCTGAAAAGCATCATCCGTTTGGCATACGAGACTGCTGGACAGCAGCCTCCTGAAAGAATTACAGCTCACTCTACTAGAGCGGTGGCTTCCACATGGGTTTTTAAAAATGATGCTTCTGTTGAACAGATTTGTAAGGCTGCGACTTGGTCTTCGCTTCATACCTTTTCCAAATTTTACAAATTTGATACCTTTGCCTCTTCGGAGGCTATATTTGGGAGAAAAGTTCTTCAAGCAGTGGTGCCTTCTGTTTAACCTTCTGTCTTGTCCCTCCCGTTCATCCGTATCCTGTAGCTTTGGTATTGTATCCCACAAGTAAAGGATGAATCCGTGGACTCGTCTTACCTTTATAGAAGAAAACTAAATTTATGCTTACCTGATAAATTGATTTCTTCTATGGTAAGACGAGTCCACGACACCTTGTAGTTTCTCCTTTTTCTTCCTGTACCTTCTGTCAAATGACTGGGAAGTGGAGCTAAGGGAGGAGCTATATAGACAGCTCTGCTGTGGTGCTCTTTGCCACTTCATGTTAGCAGTAGGATAATATCCCACAAGTAAAGGATGAATCCGTGGACTCTTCTTACCATAGAAGAAATCAATTTATCAGGTAAGCATAAATTTAGTTTTTGTTACACAAGTGTCTGACGGATGTGCCAAACGTTCAGTCTTTTTGTCACGCCCTGGTCAGAATCAGGCCTGTGTTTAAACCTGTTGCTCCTCCTTGGAGCCTTAATCTTGTTCTTAAAGTTTTGCAGCAGGCTTCTTTGAGCCAATGCATTCCATAGATATTAAGTTGTTATCTTGGAAGGTTTTGTTTCTTATTGCTATCTCTTCTGCTCGGAGAGTTTTCGGAACTCTCTGCTTTGCAGTTTGATTCGCCATACCTTTTCTTTCATGCGGATAAGGCGGTTCTTCATACTAAATTGGGGTTTCTTCCTAAAGTGGTTTCGGATAGAAATATTAATCAGGAAATTGTTGTTCCTTCTCTCTGTTTCAATCCTCCTTCTCAAAAAGAATGTCTGTTGCACAACTTGGATGTTGTGCGTGCTCTAATATTCTACATACAGACAACTAAGGATTTTCAACAGTCTTCTGCCCTGTTTGTTTGTTTCTCAGGAAAGTGTAAGGGTCAGAAGACTACTTCTACTTCTCTTTCCCTCTGGTTGAGAAGTATGATTTGTTTTGCTTATGAGACTGCTGGACAGCAGCCTCCAGAGGGAATTACAGCTCATTCCATAAGGGCTGTATCCTCTTCTTGGGCTTTCAAAGATGAAGCTTCTGTGGAACAGCTTTGCAAGGCTGCAACTTGGTCCTCTCTGCATATTTTTTCCAAATTTTCCAAATTTGATACTTTTGCCTCGGCTGAGGCCTCTTTTGGGAGAAAGGTTCTTCAAGTGGTAGTACCTTCTGTTTAGTTCTGTCTGTCTTGTTCTCCCTCCCTGTTCATTCTGTGTCCTCTAGCTTGGGTATTGGTTCCTACTAGTAATTGAATTATGTTGTGGACTCTCCATAGCTTAGGAAAGAAAACAAAATTTATGCTTACCTGATAAATTTCTTTCTTTCCGGATATGGAGAGTCCGCGAACCCACCCTTTATTAAGACAGTTATTTTTTACTAAACCTCAGGCACCTTTACACCTTTGTGTTATTTTTTTTCCATTTCCCTTTGGTTGAATGGCTGGGGATTATGGGTAGGGGAGTGACATCTAGCAACTTTGCTGTGGTGCTCTTTGCTTCCTCCTGCTGGCCAGGAGTGATATTCCCACTAGTAATTGAATGACGTCGTGGACTCTCCATATCCGGAAATAAATAAATTAATCAGGTAAGCATAAATTTTGTTTTCTTGCCTACTACCCTTCTACCCTTCTACAAAGACTATTCCTCATCAAGCTTCTTTGGACTGTGGAAGGGTCAACTTAGCATCCTGTTGAAGCTGCCAGATGCTGAGCCAGGTCCTTGCTGGACTTCCATTCTTTCAAGGAAGAAACTCTGATAAACTTCTGATCATATTTTGAAATATGACCTCTCCTGAATCTTCAAATTTCTTTATAACAGCTTGAATAACACATCTTGAGTATTCAGTTTGTTTGCTGATGTCCCAGTGAAAGTGGTCTAGCTGATGCAAAAGCATGATCTTATGTCTTTCAAATTCTGTAATCTTTGGCATGTTGAATGGAATGATGTGATTGAAAGTTGGTCTTATTAGAAAGCTTCTAATGAATTAAACTCATACCACATGTATATGTAATGCTCAAGCATGTCTTACACAAACTTGATGAAATAGACCTTTTTAACAGCAGTAATTTTTATATGAAATAGTAGGACAAATACAGATGTTAGAAATGACCTTAATTAGGGTTAAATTCGATTTAGGTTTACGAGAGCCAGGTTTCCTGCTATTGCTCAAGTGCAAGGGGAGGTTCTAATAAATACTTGCCACTTTAGCAAGTGGCAAGTATTTATTTAGCAAGTTTATTATACCATTGCTAAAACAACAAATCTAATGGTGGCTGCCATTACCAGTCATTCTCTTGCAAGTCTCAACATAGATAGGAGGTCGTGAGAGTCTGTGGTTTTTTATACTTAGTTTATTTCTTCAATCAAAAGTTTGTTATTTTTAAATGGCACCGGAGTGTGCTGTTTATCTCAGGCAGTATTTGGAAGAAGAATCTGCCTGCCTTTTTTCTATGATCTTAGCAGACGTAACTAAGATCCAGTTGCTGTTCTCACACATTCTGAGGAGTAAGGTACTTCAGAGGGGGAATGGCGTGCAGGTTTTCCTGCAAATAAGGTATGTGCAGTAAAATATTTTTCTAAGGAATGGAATTGACTAAGAAAATACTGCTGATACCGAAGTAATGTAAGTACAGCCTTTAAATGCAGTGAAAGCGACTGGTACCAGGCTGATTGATAGAGATATATGCTAAGGTATGTGCAGTAATATATTTTTCTAAGGAATGGAATTGACTAAGAAAATACTGCTGATACCGAAGTAATGTAAGTAAAGCCTTAAATGCAGTGATAGCGACTGGATCAGGCTTATTAATAGACATACATACTCTTATAAGAATGTGTTTTAAAAGGTTTGCTGGCATGTTTAATCATTTTTTAACATATGTTTGGTGATAAAACTTATTGGGGCCTAATTTTTCCACATGGCTGGCTTAAATTTTGCATAGAAACAGTTATAGGGAAGGTAATCCACAGCTCAGCTGTGGCAGTTTTGTTGTGTCTGTTTAAAAAAATGTCGTTTTTTTTTTTTTTTTTTTTTTTTTTTATATTTTTTTTGCATTAAGGGGTTAATCATCCATTTGCAAGTGGGTGCAATGCTCTGTTAACTTATTACATGTACTGTAAAAATTTCGTTTGATTTACTGCCTTTTTTCACTGTTTTTCAAATTTTGACAAAATTTGTTTCTCTTAAAGGCACAGTAACGTTTGTTATATTTGCTTGTTAACTTGATTTAAAGTGTTTTCCAAGCTTACTAGTCTCTTTATTAGTTCTAACATGTCTAACATAGAGGAGGCTCTGTGTTTATTATGTTTAAAGCCATGGTGGAACCCCATTTTAGAATGTGTACCAGATGTACTGATTTCATGTTAAACAATAAAGATCATTTTTTGTATTTAAAAACATTATCACCAGAGGATTCTGTCGAGGGGGAAGTTATGCCGACTAACTCTCCCCACGTGTCAGACCCTTTGACTCCCGCTTTAGGGACTCACGCTCAAATGGCGCCAAGTACATCAAGGGCACCCATAGCGTTTATTTTACCAGAGGATTCTGTCGAGGGGGAAGTTATGCCGACTAACTCTCCCCACGTGTCAGACCCTTTGACTCCCGCTCCAGGGACTCACGCTCAAATGGCGCCAAGTATATCAATGGCGCCCATAGCGTTTATTTTACAAGACATGGCAAAGGTTGTGTATAATACACTGGCAGCAGTATTAGTCAGACTACCTGAAATTAAAGGAAAGCAAAACAGCTCTGGGGGTAGATACAGAGCATACAGACGCTTTAAGAACCATGTCTGATACTACCTCACAATATGCTTAGTCTGTGGGTGATATTGTGACTCAGGGAAGATGATTTAACCTGATTCTGATATTTCTACATTTAAAATTTATGCTTGAGAACCTCCACTTGTTGCTCAGGGAGGCTTTAGCTGCTCTGAATGAATGTGTACAATCGCAGTGCCAGAGAAATTGCGTAGACTGGATAAATAATATGCAGTGCCGGTGTGTACTTATGTTTTTCCAATACCTAAAGAGGTTTACTAAAATTTTTCATAAGGAATGGGATAGACCAGGTGTGCCGTTCTTTTCCCCTCCTATTTTTTAGAAGAATGTTTTCTAATAGTTGCCACCACACGGGACTTATGGCAGACAGTTCCTAAGGTGGAGAGAAGAGTTTCTACTCTAGCTAAGCGTACCACTACCTCTGGCGAGGACTGTTGTGCTTTTTTAGATCCAATGGATAAAAAATGTTTATTCAACAAGGTTTTATCCTGCAGCCCCTTGCACGCATTGCTCCTGTCACTGCTGCTGCGGCGTTCTGGTTTGAGTCTCTTGATGAGGCTTTACAGGCTCCATTGGATGAATATATTTGACAAGCTTAGAGCACTTAAGCTAGCCAATTCCTTTGTTTTCTGATGCCTTTGTTCCTTTGACTAGACTAACGGCTAAGAATTCAGTTTTTTACTATACTGGCGCGCAGAGCGCTATGGCTTATATCATGGTCAGCTGTCGTGACTTTAATAAATAAGCTACTTAACTTCCCTTCAAGGGGCAGACCCTATTCAGGCCTAGTTTGAAGGAGATTATTACTTATATCACTGGAGGAAAAGATCATGCCCTTCCTCAGGACAGGTCCAAATCAAGGGACAAAAAAGGCCTAATTTTCGTGCCTTTCGAAAATTCAAGGCAGGTGTGGCATCAACTTCCTCTAAGGCAAAATAAGAGGGAACTTTTGCTCAGTCCAAGGCGGTCTGGAGACAACCGGACCTGGAACAAAGATAAGCAGGTCAAGGAGCCTGCTGCTGCCTCTAAAACAGCATGAGGAACGGACCCCTATCTGGTAACGGATCCTATAGGGGGCAGACTTCATTCTTCGCCCAGGCGTGGGCAAGAGATGCCCAGGATCCCTGGGCATTGGAAATTATACCCCAGAGATATCTTCTGGATTTCAAAGCTTTCCCCCCCAAAAAAGGGGAGTTTTTGCCTTTCACATTTATCTGCAAACCAGATAAAGAAAGAGACATTCTTGCATTGTGTACGTGACCCATTCAGTTCCAATAGAGGAACAGGGACACAGTTTTCCTCAAATCGGTTTGTGGTTCCCAAGGAAAGGAAACCTTCAGACCTATTTTGGATCTAAAAGATCTTAAACAAATTCTTTAGAATTCTATCATTTAAGATGGAAACTATTCGTACCATCTTAACTATGATCCAGGAGAGTCAATAGAGGACTACAATGGATTTGAAGGATGCTTATCCTCACATTACGATGCATAAAGATCACCATCGGTTTTTCAGGTTTGCCTTTCTAGACAGGCATTACCAGTTTGTAGCTCTTTCCTTTGGGTTAACTACAGCCCCTAGAATCTTTATGGAGGTTCTGGGGTCACTTTGGCGGTCCTTAGGCCGCGGGGCATAGAAGTGGCCCCTTATTTAGACGACATCCTGATACAGGCGTCAAACATCCAAGTTGCCAAGTCTCATACGGACGTAGTACTGGCATTTCTGAGATCGCATGGGTGGAAAGTGAACAAGGAAAGAGTTCTCTATCCCCATATCAAGGGTTTCCCTCCTAGGGATTCTGATAGATTTTGTAGAAATTAAAATTTACCTGACGGAGTCCAGGTTGTCAAAGTTTCTAAATTTCTGCCGTGTTCTTCATTCCATCCGCGCCCTTTGGTGGCTCAGTACATGAATATAATCGGCTTAATGGTAGCGGCAAGGGACATAGTACCGTTTGCACGCCTACATTTCAGACCACTGCAACTATGCATGCTCAGCCAGAGGAACGGGGATTACACAGATTTGTTCTCCTGTTAAATCCGGACCAAGAAACCAGAGATTCTCTTCTCTGGTGACTATCTCAGGTCCATCTGTCCAAGGGTATGACCTTCCGCAGGTCAGATGGGACAATTGTTACAACAGATGCCAGCCTTTTAGGTTGGGATACAGTCTGGAACTCCCTGAAGGCTCAGGGATAGTGGACTCAGGAGGAGACCCTCCTTCTAATGAATATTCTGGAACTGGGAGCGATATTCCATGCTCTTCAGACTTGGCCTCAGTTAGCAACTCTGAGGTACATCATATTTCAGTCGGACAATATCACGACTGTGGCTTACATCAACCATCAAGGGGGAACAGAAGTTCCCTAGCAATGTTAGAAGTCTTAAAATAATTCACTGGACAGAGACTCACTCTTGTCTAAAAGCTATCCCTATCCCAGGTGTTGAGAACTGGGAGGCAGATTTTCTAAGTCGTCAGACTTTTCATCCGGGGGAGTGGGAATTCCCTCCGGAGGGGTTTGCACAAGATCAAGCAGGAGAGTGCTTTGGTGCTTTTGACAGCGCCTGCGTGGCCACGCAGGACCTGGTATGCAGATCTGGTGGACATGTCATCCTTTCCACCACGGTCTCTGCTTCTGAGACAGGACCCTCTACCTCAGGGTCTTTTCAACCATCTAAATATAACTAATCTGAGATGGACTGCCTGGAGACAGAACGCTTGATGTTATCAAAGCATGGCTTCTCCGAGTCAGTAATTGATACCTTAATACAGGCATAAAAGCCTGTCTCTAGGAAAATTTAACATAAGATATGGTGTAAATATCTTATTGTTATGAATCCAAGGGTTACTCATGGAGTAAAGTCTGGATTCCCAGGATATTATCTTTTCTCCAAGATGATTTTGAGAAAAGGGTTGTCAGCTAGTTCTTTAAAAGGACAGATTTCTACTCTGTCTATTCTTTTGCACAAGCGTCTGGCAGGTATTCTAGACGTTCAGGCATTTGGTCAGGCTTTGGTTAGAACCAAGCCTGTGGTTAAAAATGTTGCTCCGCCATGGAGCTTAAAGCTGGTTCTTAAGGTTCTTCAAGGAGTTCCATTTGAACCTTTTCATTCCATAGATATCAAACTTCTATCTTGGAAAGTTCCTTTTTGGTAGCTATTTCCTCGGCTCATAGAGTCTCCGAGTTATCTGCGTTGCAATGTGATTCTCCTTATCTGGTTCTCCGTACGGATAAGGTAGTCCTGTGTACCAACCTGGGTTTTTACCTAAGGGTGTATCTAACAAGAATATCACTCAAGAGATTGTTGTTCCATTCTTGTATCCTAATCCTTCTTCAAAGAAGGAACGTCTATTACACAATTTGGACGTGGTTCGTGTTTTAAAGTTTTACTTACAAGCTACTACAGATTTTCATCAAACATTCACCTTGTTTGTTGTCTATTCTGGACAGAGGAGAGGTCAAAGGACTTCAGCAACCTCTCTGTCTTTTTGGTTAAAAAGCATAATTCATTTAGCTTATGAGACTGCTGGACAGCAGCCTCCTGAAGGGATTACAGCTCATTCTACTAGAGCTGTGGTTTTCACTTGGGCCTTTTTTAAATGTGGCTTCTGTTGAACAGATTACAAGACGGAGTCTTGGTCTGCGTTTCATACTTTTTCAAATTTAACAAATTTGATACCTTGCTTCTTCGGAGGCTATTTTTGGGAGAAAGGGTTTTTTACAGGCAGTGGTAACTTCCGTTTAAGTACCTGCCTTGTCCCTCCCATCATCCGTGTACTTTAGCTTTGGTATTGGTATCCCATAAGTAATGGATGATCCGTGGACTGGATACACTTAACAAGAGAAAACATAATTTATGCTTACCTGATAAATTTATTTCTCTTGTAGTGTATCCAGTCCACGGCCCGCCCTGTCACTTTAAGGCAGGTAATTTTTCCATTAAACTACAGTCACCACTGCACCCTATGGTTTTCCTTTCTCTGCATGTTTTCGGTCGAATGACTGGTAATGGCAGTTAGGGGAGGAGCTATATAGCAGCTTTGCTGTGGGTGGACTCTTGCAACTTCCTGTTGGGAAGGAGAATATATCCCATAAGTAATGGATGATCCGTGGACTGGATACACTACAAGAGAAATAAATTTATCAGGTAAGCATAAATTATGTTATATATATATATATATATATATATATATATATATATATATATATATATACAGTATATTTCAGAGATGGATATCTGTGAGGAGTGTTTCTACCATAATTTATGTTTTTTGAATTAAGGGCAAAATCACTTTTGAAGAAAAATTATTTTTCTTTCCTATGACATGAAGAGTCTACAACGTTATTCCAATTACTAGTCGGATATTCAACTCCTGGCCAGCAAGGGAAGGCAAAGAGCACCCCAGCAAATCTGTTAAATTACCTTCCCTTACCCATAATCCCCAGTCATTCTATTTGCCTCTGTCAATGGAGGTTGTGCAAAGTTGGTGTCTGAAGATATTAATCCTTTTATGGGTACTCTTCCCTGCAAGCAAGGATTGTGGTCCAGCTATGTCCATGTCAATCTCTTTAGTAAGAGCAGTGGTTGCTTTTAAGCAGTTAAAGGGACACTGAACCCAATTTTTTTCTTTTATGATTCAGATAGAGCATGACATTTTAAGCAACTTTCTAATTTACTCCTATTATCAATTTTTCTTCGTTCTCTTGCTTTCTTTATTTTAAAAGCAGGAATGTAAATCTTAGCAGCCAGCCAATTTTAGGTTTAGCACCATGGATAGTGCTTGCTTATTTGATGCTTTCATTTACCCTCCAATAAGCAAGCATAACCCAGGTTCTAAACCAAAAATGGGCCGGCTCCTATGCATCATATTCCTGCTTTTTAAATAAAGATAGCAAGAGAACGAAGACAATTTGATAATAGGAGTAAATTAGAAAGTTGCTTAAAATTGCATGCTCTATCTGAATCATGAAAGAAAAAAATTTGGGTTTAGTGTCCCTTTAAAAGGCGGCGAGATAGTCTTTGCTTTACTTTTAGCATTTTGCTACCCCTTTGCAGAAAGCCAGAGTTAGTTACTCTGTTCTTGATTTTACTACAGGTCCATGACAGAGAGCGAAGTGCCTGTCACACCTACGTAGCAGCATCTGTCCCACTGGATCTTAGATAAGTTCTTTTTCCTTCTAGGTATTGAAGGACAGCAGCACTTAAGAGGTTAATCCTCATTCTTATCCCAATTAGGACATATATCCTTTATAATTAAGCATCATCAGGACAGATTATGACAATGGGGGGGATACAAGTTGGAGGGAACAGAGAATAAATCTCCTTTGAATGTGTGCCCTAAATTTATCCGGGAATTTAGGATATATTGCGGCTGAGCAGACACGTGGTTTGCTGCCATTGCTGTTTTTTTTTAGAAATTGCCAAGGCTGCATGGTGTGTGTCATGGCGACATTATTTCTCCCTATTTATATCCCTGTATAATCCATGTTATAAGATTTTTGAAGTACTTCTAATTGTGTGGGGGCCTAGTTTATTTGTGACGCAGTTAATGTTGAGCGTCTGCTTTTTCAGTCAGTTACTGCTTAGTAGTTTTCCCTCCTTAGCATATAATAAAGTGCCACTAAGAGTTATACAGTTTTGTGTAAATCATGTTTGCACATATCTATTTCAACTCTTTTTTTTTTCTAGGAACTGCCATTGTGAGCGGAAGCATTAGAACCACTCTATTGGTTTGCAGTGGCTGGTACTAAAGGAGGGATACTTTTATTGAAGTATGGGGGCTTGCTGTTTAAGAGCAGTTAGTATTGTGCTCAACTTAGCCTTTACAGGGTTTTCTGTTTATTTGTGGAACTGCCTTTTTACAGTAACTGAGATCTGTAGGCTCTATATTGCCTTTCATCAGGTTAACGCTACTACAGATTTTGACTCCATATTGAAGTTTCTTAGTGAGACTGTTACCAAGATGGTAATCTTGTTATCATGGATTTCTAGTTTCTATTTTTTGTATCTATTTTGTGTACCCTATCAAATTTCAGAGTGTTCAAATCAGGACAGAATTGTGTAGAACGATAAAGTGCAAGGGTTAACTTTTATGGGCTTCTCCGGACGGCAGGATTAAGATGGCCACCGGAGTTTCCTTTGGTGCGAATCCTTTCTATGAGAGTTACGGGAAGGAGTCTGAAACTTTGTGTGCCCTAAATTTCCCTTTGTGTCAGATTGACGCACTCTTGGTGCAGCGCTTTATCAGCTCCTCCTTAGTGAGTATATCAGCTGCGGTGCCTCCGTCTCCTCTGTCGACCGGATGGTTCCCCGTATGAGGTTATACCACTAGGAGGAGGTAAAAGATACCTCTAACAGGAGTTGTGTGGTACATTTTCTACCTTGTTAAGGAGTCGGCTTGTTTTTATGCCTGATAGTGATCGACCTATGAGCTGCTTATTCTCCTTTTTTGGATAAGAGATCTCTTTCCCAGACAGGATCTCAATAAGGGAACTCTATTTGAGTATTAAGGTCTGCTGTGGATTTTATATATACCCTTCTTAAGGAAGCACTCATTATGTCTATTCTTTATTTTATAATAGATGATCAGTTTTTACTATACTCCTTGTATTCAGCAGGGTCTGTTGACTACCTGATGATATTTTATTTAATCTGTATATTCAAGGATCTATATTTGCTAGGTAGGAGTAGGGATTCACAAACACAAACCTGCACAACTGAGTGCTCACTTCAGTCTCTAATGCAGTAAGTCCTCCAGGCTACTGCACAATGGAGAGTGGGCGGGAACTTCCTCCCTCTAGTCCTATGCAAAGGCTGCTGACAAGCGTGTCCGCTTCACACGCTGAAAAGTTAAACGTATCCAGGAAATATAGGTAAAATCCAAAAGTTTATTCCGAAGTTAAAAACATATAGGTCAGTACCAAAAAATGTGTTCAGGTTGATGAACGGGTACACAGCGCAGACCCGTTTCATACATATGCAAACTTGATCACTGCTTACCTGTGTACCTGTTCATACACCTATTTGAGGCAAAATTGTAAAGGGATATACCGCTTGTTAATGTTATCAATATCAACCTGATAAAGCGTAAAGAAAAAGAGCCTCATCTCCAAAATGTATATCTCCATATTAAGCCATGTTAGTTCTATTGCTGTAAGGAACAAAGAACAATATATATTTGAATAAATATGTAAATATGTAAACATGTAGTATGTTATAATTTTTATCTAAGGTAAACAATGAGGATACCCATGACAAATAGTACAAACAATCTAACTGAACATGAGGGGAAACTCGGGTTACTCGATTCATACAGTAATATAGATGTATATGCATTTAGGAGAATTATTAGACAAATCTAAATCTCTCCTCCTGAAAATTTCCCTTTTATTCAGAGTCATTTCCCTATTTCCCCCTCTTCTCCATAGGGGTATGTAATCTATTCCCTGTTCCATAAGTGCAAAAGTATCCGCATAATGCAGTTACTTAACGTGTCTAGCTATTGGTGTCTTCTTCTTCAATAGAATGTATGTGTTCAATAAATCTCTCTTTCCTTCTTAATATAAGGAGAGTCCATGGCTTCATTCCTTACTGTTGGGAAATACTGAACCTGGCCACCAGGAGGAGGCAAAGACACTCCAGCCAAATTCTTAAATACCTCTCCCACTTCCCCCATCCCCCAGTTATTCTATTGCCTTTTGTCAAAGGAGGATGGCAGAGAAGTGTCAGAAGATTTTTGAGTTGTTCCTCAGGAGGGATATATGCCCTTCGATATGGGACTGGAGTTTTAAGTAGTCTTGTCAGGCTCTCAGTGAGAGCATTGACGAAAGTTAGAGTCTGGAGATGCAGAGAGTCTTCCTGCAAACCCATCCAGACTGCCTGCTAATAGCTCCTTAAGCAACCAGTGTTGATGAGTTTCACTGTTTGCTTTCTCTTCACTCAAGTCCATGTCAAGAGCAATGCTACAAGACTTTCACACTTGAGAGACAGTGTTTCTGTTTCACAGCATGGATTCTAGTAAGTTCGTTTAAATTTTTACATACAGGGAGTGCAGAATTATTAGGCAAATGAGTATTTTGACCACATCATCCTCTTTATGCATGTTGTCTTACTCCAAGCTGTATAGGCTCGAAAGCCTACTACCAATTAAGCATATTAGGTGATGTGCATCTCTGTAATGAGAAGGGGTGTGGTCTAATGACATCAACACCCTATATCAGGTGTGCATAATTACTAGGCAACTTCCTTTCCTTTGGCAAAATGGGTCAAAAGAAGGACTTGACAGGCTCAGAAAAGTCAAAAATAGTGAGATATCTTGCAGAGGGATGCAGCACTCTTAAAATTGCAAAGCTTCTGAAGCGTGATCATCGAACAATCAAGCGTTTCATTCAAAATAGTCAAGAAGCGTGTGGAAAAACCAAGGCGCAAAATAACTGCCCATGAACTGAGAAAAGTCAAGCGTGCAGCTGCCAAGATGCCACTTGCCACCAGTTTGGCCATATTTCAGAGCTGCAACATCAGTGGAGTGCCCAAAAGCACAAGGTGTGCAATACTCAGAGACATGGCCAAGGTAAGAAAGGCTGAAAGACGACCACCACTGAACAAGACACACAAGCTGAAACGTCAAGACTGGGCCAAGAAATATCTCAAGACTGATTTTTCTAAGGTTTTATGGACTGAGGAAGTGAGATTGAGTCTTGATGGGCCAGATGGATGGGCCCGTGGCTGGATTGGTAAAGGGCAGAGAGCTCCAGTCCGACTCAGACGCCAGCAAGGTGGAGGTGGAGTACTGGTTTGGGCTGGTATCATCAAAGATGAGCTTGTGGGGCCTTTTCGGGTTGAGGATGGAGTCAAGCTCAACTCCCAGTCCTACTGCCAGTTTCTGGAAGACACCTTCTTCAAGCAGTGGTACAGGAAGAAGTCTGCATCCTTCAAGAAAAACATGATTTTCATGCAGGACAATGCTCCATCACACGCGTCCAAGTACTCCACAGCGTGGCTGGCAAGAAAGGGTATAAAAGAAGAAAATCTAATGACATGGCCTCCTTGTTCACCTGATCTGAACCCCATTGAGAACCTGAGGTTCATCATCAAATGTGAGATTTACAAGGAGGGAAAACAGTACACCTCTCTGAACAGTGTCTGGGAGGCTGTGGTTGCTGCTGCACGCAATGTTGATGGTGAACAGATCAAAACACTGACAGAATCCATGGATGGCAGGCTTTTGAGTGTCCTTGCAAAGAAAGGTGGCTATATTGGTCACTGATTTGTTTTTGTTTTGTTTTTGAATGTCAGAAATGTATATTTGTGAATGTTGAGATGTTATATTGGTTTCACTGGTAAAAATAAATAATTGAAATGGGTATATATTTGTTTTTTGTTAAGTTGCCTAATAATTATGCACAGTAATAGTCACCTGCACACACAGATATCCCCCTAAAATAGCTATAACTAAAAACAAACTAAAAACTACTTGCAAAACTATTCAGCTTTGATATTAATGAGTTTTTTGGGTTCATTGAGAACATGGTTGTTGTTCAATAATAAAATTAATCCTCAAAAATACAACTTGCCTAATAATTCTGCACTCCCTGTATGTTGAAAACGCTAGAAGACAGGGTCACAGTGTGGCTCCTTTTATCTTAATAGAATCTTGGGTTAATATCTCCTGAGGGAGGTTATTGAACAGTGGGGATTAATCAAATTTGATACTTTGATTTTATGCTGCTTTATGTGGAGATTTATTGGGCTTATAGACTGTTGTTATGCGGTAATGGAACACACAGGTGTTTACTTTCACTTTGAACGCTGCGCAGCTTGTAGCTTGGGGCGCTTTGTCTCATAGCAGGGGCGGTCCTGTCTTGCGCACCACGTGACCGGGTGTGGTCACACTTTAGTTTTCTCTTTCCTGACCGAGCTAGCTGTCGGAGAAGATGTTTGTTTCTCTGTTTGCCTGGGTCTTGGAGGTGGTGAGTGCCCCAGTCATTGGGAGTATAAAGGTGCCGTTTTGTGAGAAATAAAAAGATAATTTATTCTGTTTCCTACTGTTATTAGCGCAAGCTATGGAGGATTCTGATATGGTTGAGGGTACTCCCTCCATCCCTAATAGTAATACCTTTCTGTATTGTGAGGAGGCCTTGATATGCCCACCCTCTCAACTATGTTCCATATGCATCAACAAAGTTATGTCTAAGACCTTTTCTGCAATGTGCTGTATCTGGAGATCAGGAAGTGAGAGGAAATTGAAAAGAGAGGAACGTAGCAAATATTTCTATTGAGATAGAACGGAACAGTGACACCCGCAGGCAGAAATTAAAAGTGCAGGCAATTTTTTTTTTTACTGACACTGCCGTTCTTTCTGCAGAGATCCTTCAGTTTCTGCGATAAGAACGCAGATCGCACAGTGTTCTGCCTTGGGGGATACTTGTTTCAACCGGCAGTGGCTGTTGCCTCGGTTGCTGGAGCTGCGGCCTACTGGTGCGACTCCTTAGCGGATTTGATCGAGGTGGAGGGTCCCCTCAATGTTATCCAAGAAAGAATTAAAGCCTTGAGAATTGCTACTTCTTTTATCTGTGATGCAAACATGCAGATTATTCACCTAAATGCTAAGATTTATGGTTTCTCAATACAGGCACTCTGGTTGAATTCCTGGTCTGCGGACATGACTTCTAAGTCTAGACTACTTTCCCTTCCCTTTAAGGGAAATATTTTATTTGGTCCAGGCCTGGACTCCATTATCTCCACGGTTACAAGGGGCAAGTGTGCCTTCTTTAGAACAAATCTAAGGGACAAAGGATCGAATTTTCGTTCCTTTCATTCTGAAAAGTCCCAACGTCAGCAGTCCTCCTCTAAGCCAGAGTAAACCAAGAGCACTTGGAAGCCGGCTCAATCCTGGAATAAATCCAAGCAGAACAAGAAGCCAGCCGAGACCAAGTTGGCATGAAGGGCCGGCCCCCGATCCAGCGCTGGATCGTGTAGGGGCAGACTGTTGCTGTTTTCAGACACTTGGTTCAGGGACGTGCAGGATCCATGGGTCCTGGAGGTCATAGCTCAGGGATACAAGATAGGTTTCAAATCTCATCCACCCAAGGGCAAATTTCTTCTCTCAAGCCTGTCTTCCAGACCAGAAAAGAGGCAAGCCTTTCTGGGGTGCGTGCGGGAGCTGTCCTCCTTAGGGGTCATTGTCCCGGTTCCTATCGCAGAAAGAGGTTTGGGATACTATTCAAACCTGTTCGTGGTCCCAAAGAAGGAGGAACTTTCCACCCTATTCTGGACCTAAAGTGCTTAAACAAGTTTCTAAATGTCCCCTCTTTCAAGATGGAGACAATAAGGTCCATCCTTCCTCTAGTTAAGGAAGGACAGTTTATGACCACTATAGATCTGAAGGATGCCTACCTTCACGTTTCAATCCACAGGGACCACTTCCAGTTCCTAAGGTTTGCGTTCCTGGATCAGCACTTCCAGTTTATTGCACTTCTGTTTGGTCTAGTTACTGCTCCAAGAATCTTTACAAAGGTTCTAGGGGCTCTCCTGGCTGTCGCCAAAACCCAAGGTATAGCGGAGGACCATTCGTTATCTGTTCTTTCTCTTCTTCAATCTCATGGATGGAAGATAAACTTAGAAAAGAGTTCTCTTATTCCAAGCACCAGGGTAGAATTCCTGGGTACTATAATAGACTCAATATCCATGAGGATATTTGTAACAGACCAGTGATGTTGCAAGCTATCTTTGGCATGTCTTG